>NW_019268546.1:1369763-1408443 GCF_002738365.1 Cucurbita moschata | reverse complement strand
TTTTTTTTTTTTTTTTTTTTTTTTTTTTTTTTTTTTTTTTTTTTTTTTTTTTTTGATAAGAAATGAGGAGAGGACTGATATTGGAAAAAACAAATTTTGGCATTATGCTGATGTCTTGGTTGTGCCATTCGATATCTTGCCTTGTTTTACTCTTTAATCTTAATTTTATATGATTTAATGGCCTTTGCAATACAATTTTTTTTGTTATTTGTAGGAAAAAAAAAATGTAAGGTTGTTTTGTTGATTTGATAATATGCTGGCTTGGTTGATTGGTATTGATGTAGGTCCACCAACAACCATGTCATATTGTTTATACTGACTTTCGGCCAACACCTCTTCAACACTATGTTTTCCCATCCGGGGGTGAAGGCTTATATTTGGTGGTTGATGAAAAGGGACATTTTCGTGAAGATAGCTTTCAAAAAGCTTTAAATGCACTTGTCCCTGCTAGTGATGGTGACAGGAAAAAGGAGAATGGGAAGTGGCAGAAGAGTTTAACTTTGGGCAAAACTGGCGAAGAGAGTGATATATTTAAGATGGTGAAGATGATAATTCAGCGTCAATATGATCCAGTTATTCTTTTCAGTTTTAGCAAAAGAGAATGTGAATTTCTTGCAATGCAGGTAATGTCCTATGCTGTTCTTGATGTTGCTTAGTTGTTGCTTAGTTGATCTTGACCGGTTGTCAGCATGATTATAATTTTTGTTTGCTCGAGTTGTTAGATATGGCATCATCATGCTTATAGTTTGATGATCTATGAAGGATCCAATATGTGTCTTGGTAGATAGACAATACTGTTTTTTTTGTTTTAATTTTTTTTTTAAATGAAACTACTTTCATTAAAAGGTGAAAACCTTGAAACGAGGGAAAGATAAGGTACCCTACAAAGAGGCAGAAAAAATGAAAGAAAAAGATTGGCTGATTTTGAAAAGGAAGTATAACTACAAAACTCTTGGAAAAGTTCACCAAGATGAAGCTAAGAATCCAAGAACGGAAAAATCTTTATTATCATTTCCACAAATTCTTTTGCTTATTTCCACCCAAAACTCCCAAAGCATCATGTTAGCGGCAGTCCTTCAAAGGCTCATATATTTTATTTGAAGTGACCACAGAAACATGCCCCATAACTCCTCTAAAATACCAAGAACCTCTCTCCAAGATTTGAGTGAAAGCAGAGTGTAAGAAGAGATGATAAAGTTTACTAGGCCTCTTATACTTAACACCACAATTGGGATTAACAGAGAGCATTTTTTTGGACTCTGTCCTAAGTACAAACCCCTCACAACACTAGATTTCTGTGAAACTAAAGTTTTTTGGAGCCTTTTTTTTTATCCCGATTAAGTTTTTGGCTATATTGTCTAAGATAATGTGAAGCTCGCTCCCACTCTTAGTAGAGATTTCTCAGGATGTTAGAGATTGAGACTTGCATGTTGGTTCTGCTGTTAGATTTTTTTGAAGCAAGCAAGAAAGAAACTGTTCGGTTTCTTAGAACATTTTAGTTAACTGTTCTCTCCAGGTCATCCCTTCTCTCACAGTTGTTAAATTTAACCTCTTGTTTGTTCCAGATGGCCAAATTGGATCTAAATGGTGATGATGAAAAGGCGAGCATAGAAACCATCTTTTGGAGTGCTATGGATATGCTTTCAGATGATGATAAGAAGCTTCCTCAGGTAAATGATTGCTCATTTTCCACCAAGTTTTGGTATAAAATGTCGAGGTTGCAAATTTAGGGTAGGGTGTGACAGGAAAACTTCCATTCCTTGGATGGTTCTCAGATGAAATTAGGTTATTACATTTTATTTTGTTGATATATGTTTATGTGGTTATACCTCTTTGATTTTACAATTAACAGGGAAATTTGAAGGAAATTGAATTTTCTTGATTTCTGTCGTTAATAAGAAAAGTTGGAAGCTCTTTCGTTGTACAATTAATATGAAATTTAAACAGATATGCATTACTAGATTGAACTTCTTGTTTCTTGCATTTTTGGTTGAATTTATTTTACGTTTACCACGTAACTAGGGGAAGGAAATTTGAGTTCTATCTTCCATCATTGCATGCAAACCTAACTATTGGACTGTCGGTCTTCAAGGAGGTTTGGCCATTTGCTTCTAAGGTCATTTATAGCTATGAGTTAGGTGTTATTCTTTTTGGATTGGTACCCCTTTAGATGTGTTTTGACTTCTCATGTTGGATTTTGTTTGTCTGCTTTTGTTATAATCTTTCATATTTTTCGATGAAATCTTGCTGTCTTATAGAAAAAAAATAAAATAAAATAAAACAAATGGATTAGATCCGTATGCTGCTTACCTTGTCTCTTTGTCTTGGAACTTCTAATAGTTGAGCTACTGGCCTTCTGCTATCAAAACCCCTCCACAATTCTTAGTTGAGGGTTTATTATTTATTTATTTTTAAAATCTAGCTGTCTTGTTGCTATAACTTATGGTTATGTTGGGATTAGGAAACAATTGGTTGACATATAAGATGCCGAGTTGAGAATTCATTAAATGTATGTAATCTTATAGAATTTCCGCTTAGTTGATTATTATGGCTTGTATTTAAAAAGTAATTATCTTTCCCTTTTCCGTTGCTTTGAAATAGGTTTCAAATATGTTGCCTCTCTTGAAGCGTGGAATAGGTGTCCACCATTCTGGCTTGCTCCCTATTTTGAAGGAGGTGATTGAGATATTATTTCAAGAAGGGCTAATCAAGGTTAGAATTGCAGCAAATGTATTTATTTATTGGCTGCGTGCTTGCCATAGAACCTGCTTGATTGCTATCTCATGTAGTACCTAGTATCGCAATTGTGTTGGGTGGCGAGTTGTGACCTTGTATTAATCATTGAGGCAAGATAAAGGTGCTTTGTCTTAGGAAGTCACTTGCCATTTGCCTTCCTATCTCTGGCTTCGTTTCTTTTAAGAGAAAAAGAAAAAACGAAAATAAGATGCTTTGTGCACTAACTAATAATGAATTACTCTTGTCATGGTATTTCTTCTTCCAACAAAATTGCATCTAAAGAGCCAAAGAAATTAACATTTGTACCTTATAGACTCCAAAAATATTTGATTGCATTTTGTCAATGAATATTTTTAATGGGGTCATTAAAACATTGTCTTTAGTGTTTGTTTGCCACAGAGACCTTCAGCATTGGTTTAAACATGCCAGCAAAAACTGTTGTCTTCAGTAATGTCCGTAAGTTTGATGGAGATAAATTTAGATGGTTATCAAGTGGTGAGTATATACAAATGAGTGGTCGAGCTGGGCGGAGAGGAATTGATAAACGTGGGATATGTATCCTTATGGTGGATGAGAAGCTGGAACCATCAACTGCTAAAATGATGCTTAAAGGAAATGCTGATTGCTTAAACAGGTAGCTACAGTTGGTTTTCACCATTGAATATATTAAAATCAATTATATTGTCTTAAATTTTTTTGAATGTAGGGGTACTATTGAAGGAATGGACCTTAAATTTTTCTAGTCTTAGTTTAAGAAATATTTGTGTAATTCCATTAAACAAGAAAATTCGTTAACCTCCCTATTTTTCTCTGATGTTACCTAGTATCTAGGGATTTTGTTAAATTTTCTGTATTATAAAAGGCACATGTACTTCTTTGAAAATAATAAGAAAAGTGAGCAAGATAATTTATACGTGCAACCGATATTTAATTGATAAAATGAAATATTACCAATGTGGAGAGATGAAGTCCTTAAGTCGAGAGGTGGAACTTCGGAAAGATCTTCCACTTAGCCAAAAGATCATTTAGTTGGCGGATTTATATCAGCCATTAAGATACTTGACTTGCTTAGATGTACTATAGATGAGTTCTAGTTTTTTTATTAATTGCATTTTATAGGATTGTGTTTGGGGTGTAACCATGTCGACAACCTTATTTTTTTCAATTCTGTTGTTCAAATAAGTTGGCTGACATCTTATCTTTTTGCGTTATAGTGCTTTCCACTTGAGCTATAACATGCTCTTAAATCAAATCCGTTGTGAAGATGGCGATCCTGAAAATCTGCTGCGCAATTCCTTCTATCAGTTCCAAGCCGACCGCAACATACCTAATCTCGAGGTTAGTTTTTGCATCACATATAAGGTTGCTTGGAAATAAAGAAATTAGTTGAAATAAAGAGAACCAACTCTGGGCAACTGAAAATGGAAAGGATGATCTATTACAAGCAATTGCAAAATAATGTGTCATCTATATATGTGTATATATATCCTTCAGATCTTTTATTTATTTATTTATTTATTTATTTTTTATCACAATGCTCCTTGAATAATATTTGTTGAACATGATAAAGAACTATTTGTATTTTTCACACAAACCTCTGTGATTTTTATTTGTTGAACATGGTAATGATGTTTTTGTTTTTGGATAGATACCTGTCACTTCGCATACCTGTGTAGTTATCTTTTTACCTATAATTCTTTTTACCTCATACTAAAGGTGAGAGGTTTAAATCCGTATCTTCACATATTTGTTGAACTTAATAAAACACATGAAAGATTGAACCATATTGTGGTATATATTTCATATAAGTTGACATGCTAATTCTATTTATTATTGCAGAAACAAGTGAAAACCCTTGAAGAGGAGAGGGATTCCATAGTGATTGAAGAGGAAGATAGTTTGAAAAATTATTATGATTTGCTAAAGCAGTACAAAAGTTTGAAAAAGGATATCCATGATATTGTCTTGTCTCCTAGATACTGCTTGCCATTTCTACAACCTGGCAGGCTTGTATCTACTGAATGCAACAGTTGTGATGTGAATTCTTCCACTTTCTCCATTAAAGACCAGGTTACGTGGGGATTGATAATTAATTTTCAAAAGGTGAAAGGTGTTTCTGAAGGTAAAATATCAATAATCTCTCATGCATATTTATTCCTTTTTTTCCCCTTCAAATTTTAGCTTATTAGTCCTCTGAATCTGAACTTCAATTTTTGTTACAGAGGATGTTAGCATGAAACCGGAATCTGCTAACTACACTGTGGATGTTCTTACGAGATGTGTTGTCAGTAAAGATGCCATAGGGAAAAAAACTGTTAAGATTGTTCAATTGAAAGAGCACGGAGAACCTCATGTTGTTTCCATTCCAATCTCTCAGGTATGGAGTTAGATTATATGCATATATGCACATCAGAACATGCTTCATGTGCACTGACATTTGAGAATTGGAATAGAGACCAAAGATTACCAAGATTGACACTGATAAGATCTAGGTTTTTTGAGAAACTACTTGCAGATAAGATGCAGGTTAAAGTTGGTTTAGTTTTCCTTCTATCCCTCCGAACTGATATTTGCTCAAGTAACTGTAAAATGTCTTTCAATCAAGAGATCTATTTTCTTTCAACTATTACAGCTTCTGCCGACTGCCATCTTGATTTAACTTCAATATAACGTCTTGATGAATAATCTCTTTCTTGTCTACTAATAGATCAGTACTTTAGCCAGTATTCGGATACTCATACCCAATGATCTCTTGCCGTTGGAAGCTCGAGAAAATACATTGAAGAAGATTTCTGAAGTTCTATCAAGATTTCCAAAGGGTGTGCCCCTTCTAGATCCAGAAGAGGACATGAAAGTACGTAATTCTTGGATGAAATTG
Organism: Cucurbita moschata; assembly: GCF_002738365.1. Lineage (NCBI taxonomy): Eukaryota > Viridiplantae > Streptophyta > Magnoliopsida > Cucurbitales > Cucurbitaceae > Cucurbita > Cucurbita moschata. The sequence continues at coordinate 1,402,829 of NW_019268546.1, read as the reverse complement.
TTTTCATTAATATGGGAATTCAAGTATATAATCTTTTGGTTAATTCACCCGTCTGTACAAGGAAAACCGTTGGCTGGAAGTATAATCTAGCATCTGTTTGCTTCTTCCATGCTTTCTTTCTAGATTTTGATTTTTAGCTGCATGTGATGTTCAGATTCAAAGTAGTTCATACAGAAAGGCAGTTCGTAGAACAGAGGCCTTGGAGAACCTCTTTCACAAGCATGAGGTGGCAAAATCAACACTTGTTGAGCAGAAGCTCAAAGCATTGCATTTGAAGCAAGAGTTGACAGCTAAGATCAGGTCAATTAAGAAAACAATGCGTTCTTCTTCTGCATTGGCTTTCAAAGATGAACTGAAGGCCAGGAAGCGAGTATTGCGGAGGCTTGGGTAATTGATCTTTTTCCCCTCTCTTTTAAGGTACGGGTGTACAATAACCCGAGAATCCAAACCGACCCAACTCGAATTATAACGGTTGGATTGGGTTATAGATTATGTGTGTACATGAGTCGGGTTGGGTTGGGTTGAGAAATTTTTTTAGACCAACCCAAAGTTTTGGATTGGTTAAATTGGTAACTTAACACAACCATAAATCATTTCCAACCCAACCAAACTCAATAGGGTTGGGTTGGGTTGTCGGTTTGTTCAATTTTAAAAAAAAAAAACTTTTATTTATTCATAATACATAAACATTCAATACTATCTTAGATAAAAAGTATTACAACCATGCTTACTATGCTTACTAATGTAGTATGGGAATGGAACTCTGTATATATTTGAAAGCCATGTACAAAGGAATCATAAAGTGTGGTATAAACCAAGACATCTCAATCATGCAATATGAACTTTAAAGAAGATGGACTATATTTATTCTTAGATGGTTACAAATTTTGAGTGGTTGATAATTTAGAGTTACGGTGTTTCACGTACTTTAAGGGTTTTTATTTACATTAAGGTTACATTTGCATAGAGGCTAATGATGGTCATAAAGTATGAAAGTTACAACTTTGGAAATATTTCATGGAAGATCAAAGGTTTTCTTTTGAGGTTATTATATAAAACCATGGATATTGTCTTTGTAAAGTAGACTTGGAAAATGTAGGTAGTTTAGGCTGCATACTTAGAACCATTCAAGCTTGACTTGATCAATCTTGCTTGTGGAGTGATTCAAATCTCAAACAAGTGTTCTTGTCTTGAGATATTTGATCAACAAGTATCTTGGGGTGATTCCTTATCGTCTTGAGATTTTTGAATATATTAATATCCAAAGGTCTTATTCTTCGATGAGGTTATTAGATCAAATTTCCGAGAGTTACAATCATTTGCAGTGAAATCAAATGATTTGGGGGTTCTAGCATTTGTGAACTAGGAATTTGCATATCCAAAACGTATATGAGAGTTCTTAGATTCAACTAACTAAGGTCACCATATTATCATTTGCTAGTTCAGGTTGATGGTTTTGATTTCATGATAGAACAACAATATCATCAATTGTAGATACATTGAATTAGTTGCAGTATCTGAGTTTTTTTTTTCCCATGGCAGTTACATCACAAGTGATGACGTTGTGGAACTGAAAGGCAAGGTTGCTTGTGAAATCAGTAGTGCAAATGAATTAACTCTTTCAGAGCTGATGTTGAATGGAGTTTTCAATGACATAAAAGTGGAGGAACTTATCTCTCTCCTATCTTGTTTTGTGTGGCAAGAGAAACTTCAGAATGCAGCGAAGCCTAGGGAAGAGCTTGAGCTGCTATTCATTCAATTACAAGACACAGCTCGAAGGGTCGCTAAGGTTCAGCTTGAATGCAAGGTTACCACAAATTCTTGTTTGTTACTCTATCCTTTTTATTACTTTTCATTGGATCAAAGCACTGAGAGAGAGTTACTGTGAAATTGCAGGTAGAGATTGATGTGGAAGGGTTTGTGAATTCATTTAGAGCAGATATTATGGAGGTTGTGTATGGTTGGGCAAAAGGATCAAAGTTCTATGAGATAATGGAAATAACGCAGGTTTTTGAGGGAAGCTTGATAAGAGCAATTAGAAGACTGGAGGAAGTCTTGCAACAACTAATAGTGGCAGCAAAGGCCATTGGTGAAACTGAGCTTGAAACCAAGTTTGAAGAGGCTGTTTCCAAAATCAAGAGGGACATTGTCTTTGCTGCTTCTCTCTACTTATAATAGGTATTTATAGATATGATCGAGTGTTTTCTTATTTAGGTTCTATTTTGGGATTCGAGAATCCCACGTTGGTTGGATTTTACATATCGGTTGGAGAGGGGAATGAAACATTTGGGTGCAGAAATTTTTTCCTATCAGACGCGTTTTAAAACCTTGACAAGAAGCCCTTGAAGAGGAAGTCCGAAGAGAACAATATATGCTAGCGGTGGATTATTTGTCAATCTTTCTTTTCATGCGGGTGCCACGGAGTGGGTGAAGATCACCAGAGAGCAAGGCCGAGTCTTGATGTAGATAGGAGTTATGAAGGTGAGGGGAGAAGGAAGCTCACATTATGATATCAATCTTTTTGTGTATATCTCGTTCATGCACACCTCCTCTTTGTTTCTCGAGCCAATAGTGAGTTAGACAGAGTTTGAAAAGGTTAGATATTTGATAGGAATTTGTGCATGAGAAACAATTGTATCTCTAATTATAGTCCCTCTAGGATGTAAAATATGACTTTTCTCACCATCTCCATAGTGTATGAGACAAATGTATGCATTTCGATTAGAGTCGTATTCTATGATTACAATTCTACCATGTCTTTTTCATTCCATCGAAAATTGATTTTATGGTATAGACGTTTATGACCTGCCTCTCTATGCCTTGTGGTAATGATTCTTGTGACATTACGGCCTTTATCCCAATGATGTTGTCCATAGATCAAATTATTTTGTTGATTGAATTTTACTTGATTATCTATGGTTCCATTGAGTTCACGGTAGGGTTTTCACTCTTAATACCTTATTTGGCTTCTTCAACCTTATCTAAATAATTGAATTCACATCATCCAACTATTTCGAGCTTATCTCATTCATTGGTATAACATGACCTAAATCAATAGTTGGACTCACATTCTCTAGCTCCTCCTTTGAGCTCGTCTTAATCATTATTGTCCTGTGATCCATTTCAATGACCTGAGTCGCATTCTCTAACTCTAAGCTCATGCTCAATTAGAACTTAGCTCAACTGTTGTTTCATACCAATTACAATTTAATAAATTTCAATACATCTAATTCAACCATATATCACTTATAAACTTAATAAATATTCTTATCATGCTTATCCTAGAAGCTTAGCTGTAATAAGAAATTTTAAATAGCTACTTAGTGATCATAAATCACTTAAACAATACATATATGATTTGATTCAAATTCCTCCTTATTTTGTTTTGAGCTTGGTTTTTGTTAAATTAGGACATTTTCTTCCTTTAAATTCTCAAAAATCTTCGGTCGTTGTTTTATCGCGCAAGATCCCTGTTTTTCTTCATTTATTTATTTACTTTACCTTAAGGATATTTATAGTTATCTACATCCCAACTTTGTACATTGTTTCAATAATACTCCTAAAATTTTAAAAATTCTATTAATATCATCGCCTTCTCTTTGGAATAAGGGAGAAAATATTTTAACGCACCTAGGACGTGTATGTGTCCCTTTTTTCTAGGGAGCCAGTCCGTGTGTCATTACCACTTTAAAAATTCTATTAATGGTCAATTGCTTAAAATGTAGCCGTATGTGTGTGTGTATATATATATATATATATATATATTTTAATGTTGAAATTTAACAAGTAGAAATCAAAATTATCGCCTTTAAATAGTCAAAATATGATATGTTCCCAACTTATACTTTTTAAATTAAAAGGAAAATGAATCATAGATTTTAAAGGAACACAAAAAATTATTAATATATATAAATTATTTAATATTCAGAAACAACAAGTCCGTTGTAGTCTAGTTGGTCAGGATATTCGGCTCTCACCCGAAAAACCCGGGTTCGAATCCCGGCAACGGAAATTTATTTTTCATTTTGTTGCCTTTTATTTTATTTTATTTATTTTCAATTTTCATTTCGTTGCCTTTTCTTTTCTTTTGTTTCTTTTCAATTTTGATTTTGTTGCCTTTTATTATTATTTATTTTTCATTTTTTTGGTCTTTCTTTTCTTTTATTTATTTCCAAATATTAATTTTTCTTTGTGTTTTGTTTGATGATTTGGAAATTATTTTTGAATTCTATGGTACAGATATTATAAATCTTGAAAACAACATTTTTATACTTTTAGTATATTTAAATCTTAAAAATGTAAATTTTTAAATGCATCGAATAAGATAATTTTTTCATTAAATATAATATTTCAATTTATAAACTCAATTCATTTTCATAAAAATAAAAGATTTTTAAGAATATTTTAAGACTTTTTTTAAGTTTTAAAGATATTATTGAAATGCAGCTCAAAGACATTTTATTAATTTCGCCCATTTCAATAATTTTGATGGTATTAAAAATTTGAACTAAAATTAATTATACATCCCAGTCATTTAATAATTATTTAATTTTCAGTTTTTTATTTTTTTTAAATTATATTTGTTTTCTCGCACTTTTTTTTTTCAATAGTTTCATTTTTCTTAACGACAAATTCTAAAAATTTAAATCTAATAAAATTCTAAAACAAATATAAATTTCAAAATAAAAATAATTATATAGTGAAAACACTTTTAAAGATAAAATAACATGATATGGTTATAAATTTAGTTTTAAAAAACTAAATAAATATTTAATGGAACGGTACCTAATCGACCCTCCACTTCTACAATCAATGATTGTTTGCTTGCTCGTCTTTGTTTGTTCTAGCAATGACTTAGCGGGTAAGCTATATGGTTATTGATTTAAATTTTGATTGAAAAAAAAAATTAATATATAATTTTTAATAAATAATAATAAAACATGTTCGAGAAGTCTGTATAATATGTTTATTACATGGGACACAAAATGAGACCACAGAACATGGGGTGCCATAAGTTTTTTATAATATGAAATTATTTAAAAGAGTATATAGCATAGAATGGTAGGGGAATTAGCAATCACTTGATTTTTTATCTCAAAAAATAAGGGAATATTTCAAAACATAATTTATATATTTATTTTTCTTTTTTGACCTAAAATCTTTTAAACTACAATGCCAGGACAGCATGCCCATGTTCCATGCTTTTATTTATTTATTTATTTATTTAATGTCTGAAAACTACAATTTCCAAGGTTGTCGTGTTCATTTAACTACCTTATGTAATTGAAAAGCAAATTAAAAGTAAGAGGTTTTGAAGAATATGCTTAAATTTTGTAGCCACCTACACAAAAAGAAATTAATTAATTAATTAAATTAAATTAAAATTCTTTAACTAAGATTTTTTTGGGGGTTATATTTCGTTTAAAAAACGTTAGATGCCTCGTTAAAGATTTAAGATCAGTATATGCCAGTTATATTTTTCTTTGATTTGTTCAAATAGAATAATATCTATCGTAAAGTTAAGTGAAATAAAATCGAACAAAATCGAACAAAATCGAAAAGTTGTTTGAAACTAGGTGTCTATTTAGTAGGTCTACTTGAAGTGAGGTGCTTGTTCGAGGTTGTTTTATCCACCATATCTCATTGTGGGGCATCTCCTTAGGTGATTCTTTAGGCTATTTAGTCATATATTTATATTTTTCTCCTTTACTCTAATTGGTTGGGGCATTTTTAGTAGGAGATCCCCTTTTCGGGTCTTTTCTTATAACTAGTAAATGATTAAATGTCTTATGTCACGGTCATGTTTGTTCAAAACATGTTGCCTGCATGTTTAATGTCCTGGCCATGTTTGTCCAAGACATGTTTTACATGGTTTTATGCTTCTTCCATACCCGTTTACTTGCTTTTATATTAAATAGACCTTTACTAGAGGTATATGATCAGTCACCAACATCATGTCTACACTTGTCAGGTTTAAAATGCCCCAAAATGTACTATAGGGGATATGACTAATTGTCAATTCTTTCTACTCGGGTTAAATGCTATTATCGTTGTTGTTTATTTTCTTTTAGCCTATAAAATTGTTTTCTTTTAAATCGTTTTCAATGTATTTCCTCACTCACGTTTTCTAAAACATTTTTCTCAAACGTGACTTGAGACTCAGAGCATACGCCAATATTGTTTGCGAAGTCCGAATTTCACATGTCTGACTTGTTCACTGGATTAAAATAAGTGTCACACAATCGTTGTTTTACTGCTGTAAAAGTACGATTATGATAAGTGGTATTAGAGCTATGTCAACTATTTAAATCGTAATACACAAACATGTATAATGCAAAACAATTGGACAAATTTGAGGCTAATCAGTTGGTAAATATCAAAGATCAGTTACTCTATTTGAGTGAAGTTTCTATGGAACAAGGTTTTTGAAGTCTCACATGAATGAAAATGCCTCTAAGGGCCAACAAGATCGACGAGATGAAAGGCCGACTTAAGACAATGGTTACCCATGAATTAATGATTAGGATTGAAGCCCTAGAAGATAAAGCCATAACGTTGGTTGCTTATAAGATATATAATTGATGACTAGGTTAAGGATCCTCAACCGTATAAGATATTAGTTTATAATTAATGATCAAATATGATATATATGATAAACCGTAATGGAAGACTATGTATCTTCCTTCAACACTTTGTTTTCTCATTAGGATTGGTTTTCTTGATTTTTGTGCTACCTCGACCAAAAAAGTTAGAAAGTTCAAATCTCTCTCTCTAAATATCGTTGAAAGTCAAACCTATCGAGCAAATAACAATTTTATAGATTGTACCATTTTAAATATTAAAATTAGATAATATAGTTGGATAAAATTATCAGAAATATATATATTTTTTTATATAATTATGAAAATTTTATGTAAATATAGAGAGCATTTATGAAATTAATAATAAAATATAAAACAAAATTTGTATTTAACAAAGCATGTATTGAATTGTAAAGAAGGAAAAAAAAAAACATGTGACGGGAAGAAACGTGAAGTAAACGGTGGAACAAAATGACACGGTGTCGTTTTCACGTTGTTTTAGATCAGATTTTTTGGTTGCATTTCACCATAAAGCTGCCACCTTTGCTTCTCAAATTTCCCCCTTCTCGAATTTTTTGAAATAAAAAAACATTATCAATTTCTATTTAAAATTAATAATAAAAATATGTTAATTTTTGTCGAAGTTTAAAATATTATAGATTTTTTTTTTTTTTTTTTTAAATTAAAAGAGTAAATTACATGGAAAAAGCTTCACAATTGTTAAAAATATACAAGAGGCGGTGAGCGAAATATTTCAGACGGCTGTGTAGTTTTAACAAATCCCCAGTCTCCTCTTTCATTCCCCTGCAACTCACCACCCTGTACCACCACCCATTTTATTCATTAAACTCCATCTTCAACCTCTCTCTCTCTCTCTCCCTCCAATCTCTCCAATCTCCAATGGGTTCCCTCAACCCCCTCCTTTCTCTCTCCACTCTCCTCCTCCTATTTCTCCTTCTCTCCCCCGCCGCCGGCGATGATGCCGCTATCATCCAGAAGCTCGCCGCCGCAATCTCTCCGACCCCATCCGGCTGGTCCACCAACACCCCGTTCTGCGAATGGAAAGAAATCCGCTGCGACTCCTCCAACCGAGTTACCTCCATTAACTTAGCCTCCAAATCCCTCTCCGGCGTCCTCCCTTCCGATCTCAACTCCCTCTCTCAACTCACTTCGCTCTCTCTTCAACGCAACTCCTTCACTGGCCCGATTCCTTCCTTCGCCAATCTCTCTTTTCTCCAATCTCTCTATCTCGACAACAACAATTTCTCCTCTGTTCCTCCCGCCGCCTTCCAAGGCCTCACGAGCTTGCAGATTCTGAGCCTATCCCAGAATCTTAATCTTGCCCCTTGGTCCATTCCCACTGATTTGACTCAGGCCTCTAATTTGGTTAGTTTTTACGCTGCAAATGCCAACATCGTTGGCTCCTTGCCCGATTTCTTCGATTCGTTTTCTACTCTGCAGGAGCTTCGTCTTTCTTACAACAATCTTACTGGGGTTTTGCCCAAATCTCTCGGTGGATCTGGGATTAAGAGCTTGTGGATGAACAATCAGGTAATGGGGTTGTCGGGTTCTATTGATTTGTTGTCGTCTATGACTCAGTTAACTCAGGTTTGGCTTCATAAGAACCAATTTACTGGCCAAATTCCAGACCTCACCAAATGTGAGGGTTTATTTGATCTTCAACTTCGTGATAATCAATTTACTGGGATTGTTCCTCTGTCGCTTATGCACCTTCCTAGCTTGTTGAATGTTAGTTTAGATAACAATAAGCTTCAAGGGCCGTTGCCTGTGTTTGATTCAAGAGTACAGGCGAGTTTTAGTAGTGTGAATAGGTTCTGTAAGACAACACCTGGGCAATGCAATGCTCAGGTTTCTGTGCTTCTTGAGGTCGCCGGGGCTTTCGGGTACCCTATTTCGCTGGCGGATGCATGGGAAGGAGATGATGCTTGCCAGAATTGGAGATTTGTGGTTTGTACTGATGGGAAGGTTACTACAATTAACATTGGGAAGCAACATTTTGTGGGGATGATCTCTCCTGCATTTGCCAATTTGACGAGCTTGAAGAATTTGTATTTGAATGACAATAACTTAACCGGCGAGATACCGGTGAGTTTGACGACGTTGGCGCAGCTTCAGACACTCGACGTTTCGAACAACAATTTGAGCGGACAAATCCCCAAGTTTGCTGCATCAGTTAAGTTGAACACGAAGGGTAATCCCCTGATTGGAACAAGTTTGACCCCTGGAGGACATGATGGTGGGAAGATTGATTCCAATGGCACAACCATAGATAACCCTTCTTCTGGATCCTCCAATGGATCCTCTGTTTCAGCTGGTGTGATTGTCGGTGTTGTCATCGCTGGTCTTGTTTTTATTGCTGTCTTATTGTTTGTTGTCTTCAAATGTTATGTAAGCAATAGGCATAAGATGTTTGAGAAAGTGAACAATCCTGAGAATGGGAAGGAGATTGTCAAGAGTGATGCATGGAGTGGCTTGAATGGTTATGCTGGAGTTCCAAGTGAGCTGCAAAGCCAGAGTAGTGAGGATTTCAGCAACACCATCCATTCGTTCGACGGCGGGAACGTGGCGATATCGATACATCTTCTAAGACAAGTAACGAACAATTTTAGCGAGGATAACGTGTTGGGTAGGGGAGGATTCGGAGTCGTTTACAAAGGAGAGTTGCATGATGGTACCATAATTGCTGTGAAAAGAATGGAGTCTGGAGCAATGGGTACTAAAGGAATGAATGAGTTTCAAGCTGAAATTGGTGTGCTTACTAAAGTAAGACATAGACATTTGGTTGGTCTGTTGGGTTATTGCATTAATGGCAATGAGAGGCTGTTGGTGTATGAGTTCATGCCGGAAGGGACATTGACACAACATTTATTTGATTGGGAAGAGAATGGCTATGCGCCACTTACTTGGAAACAAAGAATTACAATTGCTTTAGATGTGGCAAGAGGAGTTGAATATCTCCATAGCTTAGCTCAACAAAGCTTCATTCATAGAGATTTAAAGCCTTCTAATATTCTTCTTGGCCATGACATGAGAGCTAAGGTTGCTGATTTTGGTTTGGTTAGGAATGCACCCGACGGGAAGTACTCCGTCGAGACACGTTTAGCTGGAACGTTCGGCTATCTTGCTCCTGAATATGCAGGTTTTCTTCTAACTCAATGTCTTAAATTTGAGGTTATATGTTCGTATTGTTAATACTTGATCTATTTTTGAACAGCAACGGGAAGAGTGACGACGAAAGTGGATGTGTATGCATTTGGAGTAGTATTGATGGAGATCATCAGCGGTCGAAAGGCGTTGGACGACACGATGCCGGACGAGCAATCTCATTTGGTGACATGGTTACGTAGAGTGTTGATCAACAAAGAGAACATCCCAAAGGCGATTGATCAAACGCTGAACCCTGATGAGGAGACAATGGAGTGTATATACAAGGTGTTGGAGCTGGCAGGACACTGCACAGCTCGTGAGCCTCACCAAAGACCGGACATGGGGCACGCCGTTAACATCCTTGGCCCTCTGGTGGACCAATGGAGGCCTACGAGCCATCATGAAGAAGAAACAGAGGGGATGGATGTGGGCATGAACATGAGCCTTCCTCAAGCTCTTCAGAGATGGCAAGCCAATCAAGGAACATCAACCATGTTCAATGACCTTTCTTACTCACAGACCCATTCTAGCATTCCTTCCAAACCTTCGGGATTTGCAGACACCTTTGACTCCATGGATGCCAGATGACCAAGAACAAACCAAAAGGATTCTCAACTGCTCTTCATTTCTCTCTTTTATTTGCTTCATTCTTTTATTAATGGACCATTTGAATTTCTTATTCCATTCCATTTATTCGAATGATAAAAGGTCTTTCATATCCGTAACTTAACCGTAATTGACATGTTCTTTTCTTGAGGTCGAAGAATGGTCGAAAGGGTCGATGATGCGAGTTGGTATTTGGTTGATAACACAGCTTGGATTAGTTGGGCTAGAATTTGAAGCATTGATTCTTCCAGGCTGTGAAAAGTGACAGAAAAGCCTGGAATTCTTTGAGCTCAGAGCCAGCAAAGTGTAAAATGAGTTGGAACAAAGCTGGAAGAAAGAGAGGGAATGTTGTGTTTTTTTTAAGGATTTATTTTGGATGGTCATGTGGTTCTTTGCCGAATCTTTGAAATATTGTTGGCTGGTTTTGATTGATAATGGATTACGCGTCTTCAAGGGTTTGGAAATTGAAGAACATGTCCCTGTTTTGAGAGAGAAATGTGTGGAGGACTGTTCCGACAATGACTGACTTAAGAAACACATCTCTGACCGACCATCGTGACCGGAGATCCCGCCGAGATTAGAGATAAACTAAGACTTTGTTTATTGATTCAGTTGAAATGTTAGACTTTGGTGCCTCCGGGATGCGTTGCGGATTACTATATTTTTCAGGAAAACAAAATTCCTTGTGGTCCATGTTTAATTGAGGATGTGATATTTAAAATGTCCGATTTGGACATGCATTAGCCATCGGCGGCAAAAGTGCGTCCCAACTAGAAACCGATATGCGTCAAACGGGTACTAGAAGAATGCGTTCACACCTCTGCGTTGACATGCATGATTGGAGGATGGAGTTTCGTGTGTGTGCGTTTGGGTGCTTGCTGGATGTTATCTCCCCGTTGAGCATGCATATGTCTGCTTCGTTGATTGATTGTACACTAGCTCTAGGTGATTCAATGTGTCTACTCTTTCTAATTTGATTTGGTATTGTTGAGCTAAAAATGAGGTCGATTAGGATTTGTGTGACCTGAGTGAGAGAGTTTAGCTCAGCTACTCTACACGGAGGATTTGACCTATAGGAGCGCGTTGATGATGTAGATAGTCAGCAAAATTGGTACGTACAAGGGTAGCGCCCTCGACCTTGGATGACTCCATGGCTTGTGGGATGGGTTCGTTAGTTACATCCTATGGATGACGAGCAAGCTAGCACTCATTATGGGACCACTTCATCCGAATCCCTATTTTAAAAAAATATATTTTTATTATTTTTATTTTTATAAAATCTTCCTCTTATTTGAACATTTTTTTCCCCTTCAAATCCCTTCTTAATAATTAATTAAAAATCAATCCATTTTCAAAAATTGGGAATCAAATAATTGAATTTTGCATTACAAAAAAAATATTATTGTAGAAGACTATTAAAATTTCCTATTAATAAATAATATTTTTTTATGTTCTACTCGCAACAATTATATTAAATTACTTAATTTTAGATAATTAATTATTGTTATATTAAATAATTTTAAATAATTTATTCCAGATTTAACTTTTATTTATAAAAAAAAAATAATATAAATATTATGTCAATTTAAAATCTTTTAGCCTGCTCTTAAAATTATCTTCAAATAAATGATTTTAATAAAATTATATAAACTTTGAAAATACTTTAATATAATAATAATCAAATGGTAGAATCAATTATACAAATTTAATTAGTAAATTATTTTTTAAAAAAAACTTATTAACATGTATAAAACAATTATCATAATAAGTATTTCATTAATTTTGTTTAATTATAATTTATAGTTATTAATTATAAAATTAATTTGAATCATTCCTTTATAGTTTTAAATTATGGTATATTATTAATGAAGGAACAAATAGGCCCAAAAATAATTAATTGATTATAAAATGATTGTTACAATTATGAAAAAAAAATCTAACCTGTAGTAATAACTAATTCTAACCAACCAATTAATTAATAAGCTAATTAATAAATAATTTTAGTAAGGTAAAAATGAATCAAACATATATTTAAATAAATTGTTATTGATTTATTCTAATTAAATAATTACTTATATGGATTTATTTATTTATTTTTTGTAAAAATCAATGAATTAATTAATTGATTAAAATAAAATTACAAACAAAAATGAAAGTATTTTAATATCTTAATAAATTTAACAAGTAAATAATAAGAGTGGCGGTTCCATTTAGGTTAGGAGTAAAAATTTTGTTCACGTCCATTTTTTCGGAATCCAGTTGTTCTTGGATATACCTCTGTTTTACTTCAATATCCTTATGCTCTGTGGCATTTGAATGTTGATGATGGGCGCGGCGATTCCTTTTACTTGCAATCAGCACTTGTGGATTTCTACCATTTCTCGTCATTCGCTCCAAAGTAGCCCTGATTTTCGAATCTCTTGCCAATCGAAGGTAATTTTTGAAATCCGTTTTGAATGTCCTTATGTTATGTTTTAGAGAGAAAATGAATGAATTATAATGTACAGAGAGGAAGGAGGTATTGTCCAATGCTAGAAAGTTGTTTGGTGGAAGGAATTAGTTCCTGATATTTGGAGGTTTTCAGCGGAGAGGTATGGCGATCGGGTAGCATTACTGGATCCATATCATAATCATGCTTCCAAGATTACTTATAAACAGGTATCCATACCATAATCTTGTTAGTATTCCTCGTTTGCTTCTTCAGCATAGTCAGTGATTATGTTTTTGCTTCATTTTAGCAACGAAACACCATCTTGTTTTTTATATTACTTACTTTTCTTTTCTTTTTTTTCTTCATAAATTTAAATTTGCAGCTAGAACAAATTATCTTGAATTTCTGTGAAGGTCTTAGGGCCATTGGAATAAAGCCAGATGAAAAGATTGCACTCTTTTCTGATAATTCATGCCGATGACTTGTTGCCGATCAAGGTATGCGTTGATTGTATAAAATATTGTAGTTCATTTTGTTATATTTTAATAGTTTGGGTTCAGGTATTATGAGTATGGGAGCAATTAATGTTGTTAGAGGTTCAAGATCATCAAGTGAGGAGTTGTTGCAAATATACAATTGAAAGGTTTCTTAAATTGCTTCATAGGTTTTAACATAAACTATGTTTTGGTTTTAAATTTAAACTTTCACTGTGTAGCATTAGTTGTAGACAACCCTGAATTGTTCAATCGAATCATTGAAACATTCCGTTCGAAGGCATCCACGAGATGTATCATTCTTCTATGGGGCGAAAACTCAAGCCTGGCAGCTGAGGGACTGGACGGTATTGGACATCATGGATATGGGATGAGAGAGTCGTAAACTTATGCTTCATAGTAAGTTATATACATATGAAGCTATCAACTTGGATGATATTGCTACTCTTATCTATACAAGTAGCACAACTGGATACCCTAAAGCTGTCATGCTTACCCACAGAAATTTATTGCACCAGGTTTGTTTCACTACTCCTCTTTATTTCACCAAAGTATGATGTGTTCTAAGGCTGCTTGGTATGTCAAACATTTTCCAGATAAAGAATTTATGGGATGTTATACCTGCTAAAGTTGGGGATAAATTTCTAAGCATGCTTTCACCTTGGCATGCGTACGAACGGGCTTGTGAATATTTCATATTTACACTTGGAGTGGAGCAAACGTACACAACAACAAGAAAGTTAAAGGTATTTCAATTACACCAAATCTGGGAAATTAGAATTTTTTTTAAACTCCTCTGTATTTGAGTTGTCAGGATGATCTTCGTGATTATCAACCAGACTACTTGGTTTCTGTTCCATTGGTGTGATTATAGTTCCCAACAAGGGACAACTGTTGTCTGCTACATCCTATCTTAGCAATGAAACCTTGACAAACCTGATTTATAGTGAACTCAGAAAATGGTTAGACTTTTGTGATGTTCCTATGTTCATCATTAGCCATTGACTGTTCGTTCTTAGTCTTTTGTGAAGAAGGAAGGGTGGTTGATAGCAATATAATATGTTGGTTTCATGCAGGACTTCAGAGTGTTCATTTCAAATTAGACCAATCCTCATTGTCAATGAACCATTCACGGTATGAAATTCGTGAAAAAGATACTTCCAATTTGCAAATCTTTTAATTTACTTTTGAACACTTTGAATTGTAGATGGATAATGGGTTACTGAGCCCTACAATGAAAGTTCGAAGACACAACGTTACTGCTTATTACAAGAAGGAAACAGAGAACTTATTCAAGGCAATATAATGTGGTAAGGCAATATAACGTGGTTAATTAGTCTCTGGACTTGGACAAACATTTAGCACAAGCTATATATATAAATAACTTTATAATATGCTACATGTGATACAAGCCTTTATATGATATTCTAGGATTAGTCCATGAACGCAAGTACCAAGATACTATCCTAAGGCATGAACTTAGTTAAGCCATGCCTTAAAGTTACCGTGACCTTGGTAGGTGCTATTCCAATCCATATCTCATGATTTTATGTTTTTCTCATCTAGATGAGATGTCATGTGTCATATTTTTCTTAATAGGATGTTATGTTCATGCTTTCATGTTTTCTTCGGCTAGATTTTTACTGTAATGTTTTGGCCCGATTAATGCCCGGACAACCTTCATGGACTTGAGGAATTGGGTATTCAAAGATTTTCACGATACATTTTCACTATAAAATTTAATTAGATCAGATGAAATTGAGTTACGAAAAAGCTTCAATTTGAGTATATTGTTACAAAGTAGGAAGAGAGGTCCCACACAAAGTTGGGGAGGTGCAAGAATCAGAAACAAAGATGTTGGGCATCGTGTTGTCTGCAAAGGCTGTAAGGCGCCGATCCGCATTTATAACGACGGTCCCATCAGAGTGTCGGCAACACTTCAATAACTTATTTCTTTTTTTATTTCAACCTCTCAAAATAAGGATAGATTTATTGCGTTTTAATTAGTTTATCTCACATTTTTTTCTCAATATTAATATACTAAATAAATTAATAGTGACCAAACCAAATAAATTTTAGGAAACTCAACAACCTCAATCCATATTTAATGGCATCTCAATCTTTTAAGTTACATTTAATGCCACCTATGTTTGTAAAAAAATAGGGGGTGTAGATTGAATTCGAAAAACGACCCACCAACTTGAATAAAAAAATTGGGTTAGATTTTTTTTTTAGAACTAAATCAGTTTGATTCAAGTTTCGAGTTTATTAGACAAAGATTCAGGTCAATTCGAACCAAATCAGTCTATTATATACCTACGTATTTATGGTTTTCTTCAAGTTCTAGCAACCATGGTAGACGGCTACCTTAGCTCTTTACCCTTGCTCCATTATTTCTAGGAAGTTCTGCAAGTGCCATACCCCTTACAACTCCTAGCCCTTCACACTACAATTATTCTCACTTACCGTTAACACGTGGATGAAAATTGTCTATCTATGCTTTATATGTCACGCCCCTTTTCCCTCTTCAATTTGAAGGATGCTAATAGTAAAAACTTTTAAAATTTCTTTTCTAAAAATTTTAGAATATTATGGTACTTTTTGAAACGTGATACTAACGATTCCATCCATATCTAACGGTAAGACCAATTTTGAACTTTTTATAAAAAGTTTAAAAGGGTAGTTTTGATATTTAAAAAAAGCTTAAGGGCGTTAAAAATTTTGAAAATCCAATAATATTTTTTTAAAATTTAAGGGTAATTTTAAAAAAATTTAAACTAAGTATTTTTTAAACAAATAGTTTACCATCCAACCTAATCAATAATAATATTTTATAATATTTTAATTAATGTTTTTATAATATTTTTGGAACTACCAAAATTAACTTTAGTAATTTAGGGAATAAAATAATCCATTGATATGAATGGAAATAAATCATGAAGATGGCATGCAAAACAATAGAAGCAAAAAAGCAAAAGGCAGCATTGAAATCTTGTTGAAAAAGCATGCAAATGATTAGGCTATTCAAACAAGAACCATTTCATGCTCTCTTTTTGTAACTTTCTGTTTCTGCTTTTTTGTGACCACTTACACCCTCAAACCCTTAAATTCAGCTCTTTACTAAAGCAATATATAATGAAGTATTCTAATCAAATTAGCATCCTACGTTATCTTCGTGGTCCACTTTGTCCCCCGCTTTGATTTAACAATTCTCTATTTTATGCACACCACGACCTAATTGGGAGGTACATAAATGGATCGAGACCACATCTGAATATAATAAAATTTTTAGACTATAACTAAGAACAAAACGTCTTAAAAGATCTCGGTGTTGGGCGGTGAAGATAGTTTTCACTCTTATAAATGAGAAGTAAAATGACGATGCTATACGGGAATAACATGACTATCACGTGTCTCTAATAAAGGAGGTAGGTAAACTCACATTAAATAAAAGCTCAATAATATATTCACAAGTAATAATAATAAACATACGCAATATTTTGTAAAGCTAAACTATGATAGAAGCTAAAAAGAGATAGAGGAAAGAATAAATATGATATATAATTCATTTAGAGGTGTATGTAATGCATCTTTTATACATACGTGATGACACAAAAACATCCTAATAAACAAAAACTGTAATTCTTCCAATACTCATTAACAAATGCAGCAGCAATCTATGAAACATTGAAAAAGAAAATGAAGAACAGAAAATAGGAGCAAAAACTTGAACAATAGGATGAGGATGTATGAGAATTCTTACTTGGTGAATCATATTATCCGGCAACAACCCTGATTTCCATTGTTCTTCATCCAAATCGGCAACATTTTTTATCAGATTTTTCTGGAAAATGTGTACTTAAAATGATCAGGATCATCAAATCCTTCACTGGGATCTTTCCCATCCCTGATCTTCCTTCTAACATCTTCAACTCTTTCAAGAATCCCTTTAACAGCTAAATCAAATGCATCTTCAAAATCCCTAAATTTCGATCTGGGATCTGCATAAACAATTCTTGGAATAGTTCTTATAACCTCCTCTCTCATGGCGGATTCCCTGTCCTTGGGAATCCCATTCAATATCCCCTCAATGCTCTCGTTCCAATTTTTCACATCCCTCACAGGTATATACACAGAATAAGCTGTTTTGTTCTCAGGAAAATGCCACAAATATTGGGAATATGCAGAACCTGGATGAAAGAAAACAGGAATACACCCAGCTAAGATCGAATCGAATGTTGATCTTCTGGTGTATGAATCTCCGACAGGTTGCAAGCAGAAGATCGAGCTCTGAAACTCTTTCATGGTGGTAACAGGATCATCACAATTAACCCCATCGGAACTACAATCTATGAATTTACAGAGGGAAGAACCTCGACATTGTTCGATTACCATACCGCGAATGGAGTCTCTGAGTTCCGGCCGTGGAGCGCCGGCGAAGGTGAACAAATGACGGCGCCGTTTGGTCCTCATGAGACTCTGCCATTCAACAACTTCACTCAGTTTCAATGGATGAAAATACGTCGGATACGGAATCGCAAAATCGTTCTTCCACGAACTTGCTTCAACAGAGAGCATCGTCATATTGTGAGACTCAGGCAAGAATCTGAGTTTACTTCCCCAATCAGAAACATCATCCGTTTTTCTTCTGAAATCCCAAGAAATTCTTCCGGCAATGAAGAAATGATCCCTCCCAAACATCCTCTTCCACTCAGGTTTTTCAGAAATCACACTCAAAAAATCTCTAGCTGAAGAATCCCTAACAGAGATGCTCGGATTCCAAAGATAATGGCTGATGTCGAGACCAGCGTAGAACGGTACATAAACGGCGGCCGCCATAGCCGAATCGTTCGTCAAGCACTTGTACTGTTTCATCTTGTTGTGGAAAATGACCTCCAACAGAAATTGATTCGTCTTGAACCAACTATTATTGGAGAAAACCCCTTGAGAATCTTCAATTTCAGGCCCTAGGCCAAAGTTCACCAAATACGGACACATATTGGATTTGTCGGTTCCTCTGGTAAGAGATTGGCAATTTCTAATCAAATCAGAATTGAAACGACTCGGAATGTCCTGGATGAACAAGTAGCGACCAGAGCAAGGATCGGCGGTGTCAGATTCCAAGTCGACGCTCCGAGCAGCAGCAGAGTGTTTGACGAGTAGTCTATTAGGGTTTAAGGAGGAAGCGAGGACGCCATTGTTGGAGGAATGGAAAGTGGAGTAATCAAAACAGAGGAAAATCCATGTTATGGCGAAGGAAATGAAAATGGCGAACCAGAGCTCGGTGGAGCAAGTGGTTCTGAACAGTTTCTTCTCCATGTTTTGGGATGTCTGTGGACGCGTCTTGCTGGAGTCAAAGCAACGGCATCTTCAACACAGAGGGCTTTCTAGGAGAGCATCATCAGCATGAAGGGTGTGAAGGAATAGCAGAAATTACAGTTTTACGCCATTGATGAGCAGCAAGCTATGGAGGATAAAAGAAAACGTCGGTTACAGTGTTGGAATGGAAAGGAAATTGAAGTGTAATAATTGGTGAGGCCATCTCGTTTAATTTTCCAACACATAATACGCTATGAATGCGTGATAGGCGTAATCATCTAAACACTTTTCTATGCCATAGTTATTTTTTTTTTTATCCAGGCCCAATTAGACATAGACATGATTAACCGTCAAGTGTTACTCATCTGACCACGTGAGGATCGAGTTGGAGTCATGAGTCGGTACATGCATGAGTGTTACCCATTTGACCCTTGATGCGATCGAGACAAGAAAGTGTCTTAACTCGGCCGGATATTTCTTATGCAGTTGGAGTCATGAGTCGATACATGCAAAGTCTAAAGAAGTCTCATTTGGATGCAGCTAGATGAATCTTGAGATATGTTAAAGGTATAATCGACAATGGTCTTCTGTATGGACTGCAAGCTACTTGGATACTGTGATGCTGAATGTGTAGGAGACCATAATACTCGAATATCAACCACGGGTACGTGTTCAAGTTTGGTTTGAGAACAATTTCTTGGTGTAGCAAAAGACAACCATATCATTGTCAACTATAGAAGCAGAGTATAGAGTAGTGGTTGGAGCGAAAAGTACGGTTGAAACTATTGACGGAAGATTTGCACCATAAAATTGACTATATCTAATATCACTTCATTGCGACGACCAATCTGCGATTCGCCTTACAGAAAATTCGGTGTTTCATTCTAAAACAAGGCATGTGGAGGTACACTACTATTTCATTAGAGAGAAAGTCCTACAAGAAGAAATCGAGATGTAGTAGATCAAGACAGATGAGTGATAGACTTGTTTACAAAAGGGTTGAATACTAACAAATATGAGAGCTTTTGTTGTCAGCTCAATAGGGTGGAGTGAACGACCAGAGTGTCAAAATAAGGTCAAACTCAATAATTGTATGAGCCTACATTTATTTTAGAAAAAAATGATCTATTTTAGGAATAGAGAAATCCAGATGTTTGTAAAAAGATTTAGATATTTTTAAGAGACGTATCATAAATTTTAGGAATAAATTGTCTCTGGCGTATGCTGTAAATACCCTTTCACCTCTTCCTCACAATCACAAGAAATAGGAAGCATAGAGTACAGTAGTTGTCATAGAGTGTCTTATAATCTCTTCTCGATCTTGAATAAAGAGTGTCATTTTAACAAAGAGTACAAGTATTTCCCACAAAAAAAAATTACGTTCAACAAATTAAAGAGTCTAGTGAGTCAGTTTTTATTTCGAGTCGTGAATTGTGGCTTGAGATTTTAACGAAATAGGTCATTACACTCGACTATTGAATAATCACTATTTCATTTATTCGAGGAAGGTTTTTGTTCAGCTTTATGGTTCTACATCCATCCCTAATAAATGTACTCTACTCTTACTCTTTAATTTTTTGGATTGTGAGGACAAAAAAAAAATTTGGAATAAAATTTTCGTAGGTTTTGTCGTGATCACACAGACTAAAACTTTTAAATCAATTGGATTAACAAACGGATCAATTTGGTTGGCTTGTCTTACAAGCTAACAACTTTAGAGAGCATAAAATTAGTCCGCTCTAAAAATAATAAAAACAATAGCCCAATTAAGTGGTTCTACCACGAGAGAAGTGGACATCAACCCACTAGACTCTTTAATTATGAGAAAAACACCTTAATAAATTTATATTAAAATTCTACGACTTTTGTGAAGAAACTAAGTTAATTAGAGTTGCATAGAGAAAGTTAAGAAAATTTTGACAAAGGAGTTGAATGTGTAGTTGACAGCACGTGAGAGGTATTTTTCGACCTCCGTTTGTCTGTTTTCATCTCAATTTTGATATTAAACCTAACTTTGATCGAGTTAGAACCGACCAAAGAGATTTGAAGAATTTTGAAGCTCCCAACACGAAAAAAAGGTAGCTTGGGAAGGCACACGTCCTCCAAGTAAGTAACCACATGAACTTTAGGTAAGTAATACTTGTAGGATTCGCTAAGACATACTAGCATACGAGCATTCCTTACCATAAGTGGTTAGAAAATGCATGTTAAGGACTTTAGAACGTCGTTTTTAGATGAGTATGTATTGTATGCATGGTATGATAAAATTATCTTTCTGTCCATTTGTGATGAATAATTTTTTATATGCTTACCGTTGTGTTAGAAAGAAGGATGGCTATTGTGGTTTGTTCTCCGGGTGATTGATAAATGTTATCTCCCTATTGAGATTGTTTGCTCGTGTGGGTGCATGATACACTACATGTTAGCTCTAGGTGCTGACTGTATGTTCTCCCTTTTGAGCGTGCTTTTTTGCATATAGACAGAGCATTAGAGTTAGGTTGGTTAGACAATAATATAGGTCACAACGCCTCCAGTGGATTGAGCGACTTAGGATGGTTAGACAATAATATAGGTCACAACGCCTCCAGTGGATTGAGCGACTTAGGATCATGAGCGACGGTCGAAGGAAAAAGACCCGAGGAGTCAAAATAGAGCAACCTATAGCAAGAAGTCCACATTAAACCACCTAGTCGCCTTAGGAACCCAATAGAACTTCTCAGCACCTAGATATGACTAAGGTGAAGTTTAAATTACGGGTTAGAAGCTTAGTTGATCAATAGAAATATCTCCCTAGCAAAGCATGCATGAGATGAATTAGTTAACATTAGTGCGCTACAACTAGTGCGATTTACTTGTTGACCAAGGTTAGTATGTAGGATCATGAGTGATTAGAAGCTTAGACTCATGTGTACCTAGAGAGTGGTTTAGCTCGAGGAGCTAACCCCAAACATCTTGAAAATGAGAGATAAGATTTAAACCGTCTAAACGCAACTAAGAACCTAGTAAATTACAACGACATCTAAATATGATTAAGGAAGCTTAATATAACACTCAACCCACTTGAGTGAAGGATTAGGACAAGGTTGACGTCGCGATTCTATTAAACTAGTCTTGTAGAAAGACTAGGGACTCCATGGATAGTTAGCTCAAGGTAAGGACTCCTATTGAGTGTAGAAACGAGTCAAGGCTGATGCCTCGACTTTGACTACAAGTGTAGTTGTCAAGGCCAAAACTTCTACTATGTGTAGAATCGGGTCTAGGCCTTAATCCTGCCTTGAGAGGAGACACGTGACTACATGAGAAGCGATGTGAGGAATTACCACTATATGTAGAACTGGTTACAACTCGTAAACCCGCCGTGAGAGGGGACGAGGGACTACATGATTGGGTAACATGAGGAACTACTACTGTATGTAGACGTAAACTCGCCTTAAGAGGAGACAAGGCACTACGTAAGTAGATACGATCCCACTTCTATTTCTCATTCTTAACATGGTAACCAAAAGACGTTTGTAAGTGGGCAAAAAGGATAAAAATAAAAATAAAAAAAACCATTCAATCCTTGCAGCTAATAATGATAGTTCCAAACGCTAATAATTAACGCATTGCTACGTTGTTGTTACATAATTTGTTTTTATTTTACTAAATTTAACACTAAACGTTTGAATTTATATACAAAGAGTGTCTTTTTATTTTCATTAAATACTTCAACCTTTCATTTTCAAGAGAACATAACAATATAAATATACTTGAAAACGAGCATCAACACGGTTGAAGAAGATCATGCAAACTCTCATGTCTTTTGTCGTTTTTGTTTTCGTTTTGGTGTTCGCCCACAAACTCGAACGATGTACCTGTGGTAAGCCTCTTTACTTTTTTAATGCAGTTTATTTTTAATAAACTAAGAACACGAGTCAAAGTTCACATGATAGAGAACCCAAAGAAATTGGATAACGGAACATGGACCGAAATAACGGGTATTGATATATTAATACGTCATTTATGTTTTTTTTTTTTTCAGACTCAAAGTATCACCTTCCATTGACGAGGTGGGAAGTAATTATTTGGAACCATTATAGAAACCCACCTCTTGAGGTTCATTGCAAGTCCAAAGACAACGATTTAGGTCATTAACTTTATGTATCTTCTTAATTACTTGAAATTGTGAACCATATATGTCTTCACTTTTATCTACATTATAAATTTAGGTGTCCACACCGTCACTCCAGGAACCCAGTACAAATGGGAATTCAGGGAAAATTTCTTCCAAACGACGTTGTTTTGGTGCAACTTTAAGAGCAAATTAGGGCATGCTTCATTTGAGGTTTTCTGGCCAGAAAACGGAAAATGGTTTTCTGATCGATGCAATAATGAAAGATGTGTTTGGTTTGCTGATAGTAAGGGTTTTTCATTGCTTAATATTCCTCTAAACAAATTCGAGTTCTTGCACGCATGGGAACCGGGTAGTTCTTAGACTAAATCCCACCACAACTTTTGCTGTAATTTACTTCCCATATCAAATAAAAAGTAATATTAATTGACGTTCGTTGAGATTTTTCGTACTAATTCTCCCATCGTGCTATTGTTTTATGTGTTCGTTGTATATTTGTGTATTGTAATACTCACCTAGCCTACGTTCTTCCAATTCATTAAGCTAAAGTTGTCTTGTTGCGACCAAATTAAGATTCAACTTCTTTAATATCCATTTCGGATTCTAGCTTAAGGGGGGATGAAAGACTTTTTCGAGTACCTATATGTCCACGTACTGGGTGACTTGAACGCAATCTGATATGACCATAGAGCTGTTGAGGACTATTGGGAGGGAGTCCCACATTGGCTAATTTAGGGAATGATCATGGGTATATAAGTAAGGAATAACATCTTCATTGGTACGAGGCATTTTAGAGAGAATAAAAAACAAAACCATGAGAGCTTATGCTCAAAGTGGACAATGGCATACCATTGTGGAGGGTCCGTGGTTCCTAACACGGTATCAGAGCAAAGCCATGATTAGTTATGGGTGGAAGTGTATATCAATTGTTTCTTGCTCATATGTTGATAGTAACACTATTTTGACTTGTACTAGGATATACTAGAGAAATTTAAGAACTTTTGGAGCTCCTAACACGCAAAAGATTTAGCTCGGAAAGGCATGTGTTATCCAAGGAAGTAACCACACAGACTTTAGGCAAGTCATACTTGTAGGGATCGCTAAGACATGCTATCGCTAAGACATGCTAGCATGAGAGCATACCTTGTCTTAGGTGGTTAAAATATGCATGGTTAGGATCTCAGAATGACAATTTTGAGTGAGAATGCAATGCATGTTATAGAAAATTATCGAAATACCTCTAGGATTAGAATTTAAGTTACATGTCAATTTTAATACTTTCTAATGTGTTAGAATGAAGATGGTGTTATTGTGGTCGTGCTCCAAGCGATTGATGGATGTTATCTCTTCGTTGACCTTATATGAATGCATGATATAATATGTTTAACTCTAAGTGATTGATTGCATGTTCTCTCTATAGAGCGTATTTATCTGTACAGAGTTAAGTCTAGAACACTAGAGTCAAGCCAGCTAGATGATGACCTAGGGCAAAACTCCTTTCGTAGACTGAGTACCTTAGGATCATGAGCGGCAATTAGGAGATCTAGGTCCTAGTGCTCCAATACTAAGAAAGACTCGAGAAGTCAAAATAGAGTACCCTGGAGTCGAAAGTCTGTATTAAGCCACCTATCCGCCCTAAAAACCTACTATACCTCCTCGTAGCCTAGAGATGATCAAAGCGATGTTTAGAATATGTTTTATGTGCTTAGGTGATTAATAGAAATATAAGTATGTAGGAGTGAACCAGGTTAAGATTACAGTGCTAGAACTAGAGCAGTTTACATGTTGACCTGGGTTAGTACGTTTCTAGTAGATCGAGAACCCTAGATTCATGAGCGACGATCAGAGGTCTAGACTTGACTGCACCCAGAGATCAAATTAATCCCTAAGAGCAAGTCCCGACTATCCTAAAAATATGAGATGACAATTAAACTCCTTAGATGCACTTAAGAACCTAATAGACCTCCACGAGAAAGACGAGTATGAAAGCTTTACATACCTAGTAATAATGTGACAATGTTACCAAAGTCTTCGTGTCTTATCCTCTCCTATATGTCCTTAGCATTAGTAGCCTCGCCAAGCAGGAGGAGTACAAGTACCATCAAGTTAGGTCTAGGCATGATAGTATAGCCTATCAAGATAACTAGGTGCTCTTATCTGGTGGACCCATCCTAAGAGGTGGCGTGGGACCATGCAAATAACATAGTAGTTGGCCGCTCTTCCTCAGATTCAGAGTGACTCTATAACCCTATGGAAGGGTTGCATCTAACCTTTCATGGATGATGATCAGACTAGCTAGATGTCATACCATCCTAACAAATTTTATGTGGTAGCATCTCAATCTAAGATACCGGTCATTTATTGTTGTTGTTATGCAAGCTGATTAAGTTCAAAAACAGGATAGTTCACTCCTAGAGATTAGATTTTTCGTACCGTGAAACCATGCACTAGAAATGGGTGTCAATCTGTCTTTATAATTTGAGATTACGTACTTTTGTTATCATAAGTCTACCGACAATCAATTTTATATTATATTACTAGTCTCGTTTTTTAACATGTGATCTATTTAATGTTTAAAAACATTGAATATTCAACCATTTATTATAGTTACAAATTTATTGCAAATCTATTAAATAAAACATTGAACATTCAACCACTTATTAGTTACAAATTTATTTGGACCACTCTAAATTACATATTTTTTAAAATATATTTTATTTGCAATAAATTCCATGTGAAAAATTGAGAAATTAGGTATAGAAAGCTATGCACCTTTTCAAATTCGACATTTGAACATGGGACACTCGTAGTACCAATCACAGGTTTGGTTGGATCAGGAATTCATTGTCCACATTGTTCGACAATAGAGATGGGCCAAGATTTAAGCACGTGCGTTGATTCTCTCGAAAAACAACGAACAAACCTTAAAAAAACAAAAGAACAAAATGAAATGGTCAATTCCCTCGTTTATAATGATTAAGATAAGTCTAAAAAAAATTTTAATTTATGTCGGTTTAGTTCTTGAATTTTTAAATATATTTTATATTCGAAAAATGCTGTAGTATTTAATAAGTTCTTAATTATTTTTTAATTTTCTGCTTAATAAATTTTTAATATTATGGCCTTTTAAGTTACTTTAGTGCCTACCCCATTTCATGCTACACAAACTCGTGCAGCAAGCGTTTAAGAGCCAATCTATAACATCGAGCATAACAAGCTTCATTGTTACGAGTCCCTCCATCAAAACACGTGAACAAGAAAACATATGTATCTGTAGCGTTAATATTGTAACATACCATGTCAATATTACCTTATTTTTAGTCGCATATGTTTCTTTAACTTATGGGATGAAGGAAAATTGCTGGTGTTAATGGGGAAGTTATTCTCAGCGTCGTTCGTCTTAAATTCACTCATAATTTGGTTGATCATATTCATAGCAATCAATCATGTCGACGACAATCGTACATTTGTATTCAGTCGTATAATATAAAAATTGATATCGTGAAGAACTCAACGAATCGGGAATTAAGTTGAGGGTGGAAGTTTATAATGTAAAAAATTGATGGAATAAATTTAAAAGTAGAAATATATATTATTATTACGTGTCGGCATATGCAAATACGGATAAGATATGGAAACAGATTTATATATATTTTTTTTTTCCAGCGGTGAATTTGAGGTAACAATAAAAGTGAACGTTACAACGTGGGGAAGGGAAATAATGAGCTACGTAAGCAATTACGTGTTACATAAAGTCATTGCTGCCGTCAGCTGCTGACGTATCCAATTCTCAAAGCCACATTCGTTCCATGTATGGAAATGTGTTTTGTCGGAAAGTTTTTTGGAAGTGACAAGAAAACAAAAGGATAATATCACCTGTCTTCAATCTCTTCAAAAATTGTAACTAATATTTGTAATAATATATTGGGTATACTAATCTTGAGTAGTAGAGGAAGAACCGAAGAACTTATGTTTCTCATTCTTAACATGATATCAGAACAGAGGAAGAATAGAAGAACTTTTGTTTCTCGTTCTTAACATGATATCAGAGTAGTAGAAGGAAAAATAGAAGAACTTATGTTTCTCATTCTTAACCTGATATCAGAGCCGTAGAGGACAAATAGAAAAACATATGTTTCTCATTCTTAACATGGTATCAGAGCAGTAGAGGAAGAACGAAGAAAAGTGACAGGGACTGGGACAGAATGGATGAATTGGAATCACCTCCCACCAAATATATCATCTTTTTAAGCCCACATCTCAAAAGTTTTTATTTCGGGTCTCTACAGCGATTGTTACTGATTGATCAATATCTTTCCTGCTTAGACTAGCCCATGCGCACAGTGATTCAAGAGGAACATTGATCTTCAAGTTCTTAAATATCAAAATTTTCTTTTCGGTAGAATCAGCCAAATCCAACTTCAAAATTTCAGAGGTTGATTTATTATTCGGTAGCTTGTATTCTATTCAAACGCTGTGAACATTAACGAGGATTAAACTTTCAATCCCATTTCTGTTTCTCATTCTTAAAACTAGAGATGTGATTTAAATCTAAACATAAATTATTGAAAGACATCCTAAACCGATACTCTTAACGGTTGCCACCATTACACACAAAATCAAGAAACGAGCTGACGTTGACGTTGGAAGAGCCTCCCTTAGTGGTGGCATGGTTGGCCAACTCCTTCCATTTTAAAGCATTCCTTCTCAAACTCTCCCCCTCAACACCATCGCCCATGACAAGGTCCAAGCATTTCTTAATCTCTCCCCTCTCAACGATCCCATCATCATTCATTCTCAACCTCACTCCACTCTTAGACGACTCCTCAATGATCCTCGCATTGGTGGATTGATCCGTCCATTGCGGAAACGCCACCACCGACACACCACAAGCAATGCTCTCCAACGAAGAATTCCAACCACAATGCGTCAAGAAACACCCAATGGATGGATGCAACAACACCTCAAGTTGCGAACACCACGTAACTATCTTCCCTTTACCCTCCAGCTCTTCTCGGCAGCTCACTAAATCTCCTTCATCACCATCGCTCCTTTTCCTCATCACCCATAAAAATGGCAGCTTTGAATCCAATAACCCTCTAGCTATCTCCTCCAATTGGGCCGTCGACACCGCCGCAATGCTCCCGAACGACACGTACACAACCGACGATTTGGGTTTGGAATTTAGCCACCCAATGTAGGGCTTCAAATCCATAGAATTGGTAGGGTGAAAGAAAGAAAGAGAAGGCAACACAGGCCCAATTGGGATCAATTCAACACTAATCGCTCTCAAAACATCGTGCTCCAAATCATCAAACGTGTTGATTAAAATCTTCAAATGGGGTTCTTGTTTGATGACATGGAAGTGTGTTTCGTAGAGTTTGAGGACAAAAGAGTTGGAGTTTGCCGGGTTGCATAGAGAGGGAAGTTGTTTAGAGTCCAACAAAGGAAGCCCGGGTAAGTGAATTTTAATACAAGGATGAGCGAAGGCGTTTCCAATAATGTCTTTATAGCCATTGAAGAAGTGATAATAAATTGCAAAAACGGCGGCGGATTGGTTCCAAAAGAGAGCGGAAGGGAGATGAAATGAACGAGCCACTTCCGCCATCCATGGAGTTAACAAAGAGTAAACAACAAAAGAGAAGGGCTTTCCATTGGCTTTGGATTTAAGGATGGTTTGTCGGATGGCTATGGAGGCTTGGCGCTCGAATTGTGAGAGGAATGGAACGACGTCGTTACCGAGCTTAAAGCCGTCGTCTTGGCCGTCAGAGAAGAAGGAGAAGGAGAGGTTTGGGGAGGAGGGAAGTTTGGGGAGACGGTGGCGGACGGAGGAGGAGGTGGCGAAGGTTACATTAACGCCGCCGTGAGAGAGGGTGTTGGCTAAGTGAAGGCCTGGATTGAAGTGGCCGTGGGTGGCTAATGCTACGAAGAGCACATGTGGGTGTGATTGTGCCATGTAATTGATAGAGGTGTTGGACTTGGTGGGTGTGAATGTTGATACGTTCTTCCCCTTTTTATAGCTACAAATTTCGAGCACAAGACAACACAAAAGACAACATGGTTTCTTTCTTTAGCAATGTGGGGAAGGAAATTGATTACCTTACACAACTTTTCTTTTTCTTTTTTTACTTAAATTACAAACTTTTAAACAAAATATTAATAATAATAATTATTATTATAATTATATATACTACCCATGTTCGGATGTCTGATAATAAGATATTGGAGAATATAACGTACGAGAGAATCGTATAATTGTGTTTAATGTTACATGAAAACACTATCAAAATTTTATATAAATAAAAAAATATTTTTTTATTCCCACCGGTCGTTTCAATAATTTTATTATATTACTCTATTTGGTATAATTAATTATACATGTTATAGTGAAAAAAAAATTAAATTCATGGCTAAATTATTTTTTGACGAATTTATATAATTATGATAATTATTGATAAAATAGTAAAAGAAAAGATTCAGAAAAGAATTTATGTAATACAATACAATATTTAATTAGTTTTAATTAATTATAGTTATTATTATTATTCATTATAAATTTAATTTGAATCATTTTTTTTTTAAATTATGGTATATTAATAATGAAGGCGCTAATTTAATATATTCCAAAAATTAATTAATCAATTATGGAAAATAAACTCTATACTAGGTAAGTCAATTAATATTAATTGATTAATTAAAACTTAAAATATTTTAAACTAATTAAATAATAATGTTGGTAAATAAGTAATTCATTTCTCTAATAATTTTTTTTTATAAGAATTAATTAAATATATATTGAATAATAATAAAAACTATAATTTAATATATTCCATTGTATGACCTGACGCCGCAAATAGAGGAAGAACATTTTTGGGAAAGAAAGAGAAAAAGGAAAAAGAAAAAGAAAAAGAAAAAAGGAAAGGAAAATATATAATATATATTTATTCCGTCAGCAGTGATGTAATTGCTGATGCACATGCGGTGATATCACAGTGATGTCGTCATTGTAACAACCCGCAAAAAAAGCTGTAACCTCCCTCAATCCCTATCTCCAACAAATCCTACCTAAGCTTATTAGATAGTGACTTTATTATTCGATAAACTATAATAGACTGAAATTGTATGAGTTACCATTTATGATCTATGAACTACGATGATATATAAGTTAGGATGATGTATAAGCTGTATCGTATGATATCATATACTAATATATTATTATGTATGAGTTATGATGCTTAGTTACAGGTTGAATCTTCGTCCCCTGTAAATCTTCAAACCGATTCAAGAACCTTAAATTCGATGGAGTTTCAGTATTAAAGAATAACGACCTGTTGGAGAAGCATATCAAGGATCTTACGAAGGAGTTGAGAATAGTGGAATAGTTAAAAGATCATGCTCATAAGCAACACGTGGCGCTTGACAAAAATTGTTGGAAATGACCCACAATCAAAATATATCGAAACAAATTAAAGAAAGAGCAATAACAACTCGAGGGGAGAATTTAAATAGAGGAATTTCATGTACTTATGTTTATTGATTCTCGTTGTGAAAATATTTCTTATTAAACTGTTGGGACACATGAAAACTATGTTGGGTAACTAAACCTACTTAAATGTTCGTGTATGACGGTAGATTTAGTTACCACGTTCTCTAGAATTTTTATATGCATGATGGGGAGCCTTAGCCTTTTGTTTTACGTGCTTTCTGATAATATGTTCTAAAACTATCCCACCTAAAGAACAGTGAAAGTTCTATATTTACAATCATTTAGATACAAAGGAAATGAAAAGAGCAATATATAGATACACAATATTAGCGTATAATCAATGATCAAATATGATAAATATGGTAAATTGTAATGGAAAGCCAAACATCCTCAATAATACAAGATATTAGCCTATATTCAATGCTCAAATAAGATATATATGGTAAACCGTAATGACAAGTTAAATATCCACAATACCCCTACAAGCTGAGCGTCAGATCTGAACGAATGTGAAACTTCGGTATAAAGAATTCAAAGAGATGCTGAAAAACACTTTTGGTGAAGACGTCAGCGACTTGAAGATGGGGGAGACAACAAGTTCCTAAAGGAAAGGACGATCTAATTTGACATTTTTGGAACACTTGTTAGAAACAAGATTGGAGCTCAAAAATAGCACTTTGTTGTCACAGAATAACAAGGAGTACTGTGGAATTGGGACCTTGAGGTCATGCGAAAGATGCATAAGCCAAAGAAGATAAATAGCAATCATGGTAAGAATAAGATACTCAGATTCACAGCTTAGGTATGAGATAGTATGTGATGTCCCACATTGGTTGGAGAGAAGAACAAACCATCATTTATAAGGGTGTAGAAACATTCCCACGCGTTTTAAAGCCTTGAGGGAAAGCCCGAAAGAGAAAGCCCAAAGAGGACAATATCTGCTAGCGGTAGATCTGGGCCATTACAAATGGTATCAGAGCCAGACACCGGACGATGTACCGGCCTTCTCGCAAAAGGGAAAGCCCAAAGAGGACAATATCTGTTAGTGGTGGATCCGGATCGTTACAAATGGTATCTGAGCTAGATACTGGACAATGTTCCAGCCTTCTCGTTGTTTCCCGAAGGGGGTAGACACGAGGCGGTGTGCCAGTAAAGACGCTGGGCCCAAAGGGGGGTGGATTTGGGAGCGGTCCCACATCGATTGGAGGAAGGAAATACTGTCAGCAAGGACGCTGGGCCTCGAAGGCGAGTGGATTGTGATGTCCCACATTGGTTGGGAGGAGAACAAACTACCATTTACAAGGGTGTGGAAATCTTCCCTTAGCAAATGCGTTTTAAAGGCTTGAGGGGAAACCCGAAAGGGAAAGCCCAAAGAAGACAACCGCTGTTAGCGGTGGATCTAAATCGTTACATAGTAGTAAGTTGGTTCTTGGCACTCAAAGAAATGAGATTGTTACCAAGATACCAGTTTTAGATCATGACCATAGGATAGAGCCCAAAAAAGAAGATAAATGAGCTACAAGTTCAATCGATATTATTAATAGTTGAGATTGTTTTGAGCGTAATTTCAAGTATTCATAGTTTAATAGTAAGAATTCTATGTTGTGGTCGTGAAGACTTGACCAATGTTTTAGCCATGGATATTATAATTGAAACTTTCTTTGTTGGTCTCATAAAGGTTTGTTACACAAAACCAATAAATATATATTTTTATTGACATTCATTGACCAATTTAGATCAAATTTTTGTTAGAGCTTTGGCATCATTTGATAAGGTTAAGAACTACCATGTGCAAATCATATGCATCAGTCAGAAAACCATCTTCCCTTTTCGGGCCAAAAAACCTCGAATGAAACATGCCCTAATTTGCTCTCAAAATTGCCCCAAAACAATGTCGTTTGAAAAAATTCTCCTTAAAGTCCCAATTGATTTGGGTTGCTAGATTAATGATATGCACACCTAAATCCATTATCGATCCGAAACTTTAGGTTAGATAAATATATACATATAAATTTTAAGGAATATACAAAAATAAAAACATAACAAATATTATTTAAAAATCTCATTTGAAAATCATCTCATTTTTTGTTTTTTAGATTTTAAAAAACTTGAATTATAAACATGAATTCACCATCGAATTGTAATTTAGAGTGTCTATATATGTTGCAACTAACCTAAATAGTTGTCTGGGACTTGCAATGAACCTGAAGAGGTGGATTTGTAGGACGGATCTAAATCACCAATTCCCACTTTATCAATGGAAGTTGATACTTGGATGCGGTAGAACAGATGAGACATTAATATATATTTCGATGGAGAAAGCAACAAAAAATAATTCCTTATTGATCCAATTTAAACTTAGTTGGAGAAATATGTTTCAAACTAAAAACCCAAAAATGATTAAAATTCTATTAGTTTTTTATCCAATTTATTTTTGCTCTCTATACCACAACGACATCATTTGACTTCGTAAGGGAACGCCAACATGAAACCACAAACAACATCATGATCTTCTATGGTGTTGTGGCTTATTTTCTAGTATATTTGCAAAAATTTATTGTGTCCTTCCTCTTGAAAATGAAACGTTAGTTTTGGAGAATTCTTTATTAACTCCAATTTGGCAAACTTTGCATCAAAAGGTCGGATGGAAACTCAAACCTTATCAACCTTATGTGCATGTTCTTTCTTTTAACATATTTTTTTAGAACCGCACAACAACTCACGTTTAGATAAATACAAAAAAAATATGAGAGAGAAAAGGTAAGAAAGAATAATGGCTAGATATTCATACGGCTTGAAGTAATAGAAAATACAAAAAAAAAAAAAAAAAAAAAAAAAAAAAAAAAAAAAAAAAAAAAAAAAAAAAAAAA
>NW_019268546.1:1261575-1369065 GCF_002738365.1 Cucurbita moschata | reverse complement strand
AAAAAAAAAAAAAAAAAAAAAAAAAAAAAAAAAAAAAAAAATCACAAAATACATCTTAAAAATGGCATATATGTACCATATATATTTTGACTATATACAACTATCTACTATATTTAATAATTTATATGGATTACGTACATAGATGTTTATTATATATGACCATTTACAATAAATGTCATTTACTTACAGCCTTATTATGTACGGCTAGTCATTGCGTAACTTATAAATAAGCAACGGACATCATAACCTAACAAAATTTCATGATGTAAGAATTTTAAAAAATTTCATTAAATTCATACGTGCTTATTGGGAAATAATTTTAAACAAAAAAAGTAGTGACGAGTACAAAAAATCGAAAGGAAAGAGGAGCGGAATGATATGAAAAACTTGATTATTCCAATTCAAATATTAGGAGTCGAAAGGAAAGAGGAGACGATATTAACGAAAAGATTATCGGCTTAAGAATTCAAAATGCCCCTTCTTCTTCAAGGTATATATTCAATGAGCTCCTTGAAAGACGGATGCAAAATAAGGGTTGAAAAATCTAGTGATATAAGCATCTCCGCTTGTCTTGGATTAGGTCTGAGTTTGTTTAAGTTAATTTGATTTAAATACATTGAACGACGACATGAGTTAAGTTAGTACCCAAGTTTTATCGTGTAAAATCAAACCGCTTTTGTACCTAAGTTAGTACCCATTTAAACTATTTTCAAACCGCTATTGAATATAAAATAAAAATATATATATATATATATATATATATTTTTTAATTTATCAAAAATATTTTTCCAACACGACCCGTAAAAAAAGATAACATTTTTAGTCATTCATATCGAGCAAATTGGCTCGTACAATATTAAGTTCATTACAAGGGCTTCACTTTGCTTTGATATGATATCGTTACAGATCTTAAATATGGTATCCAACCTTGTCGTAGCCATGATCGAGAGCCCAATAACTCTTCATCTGGTAAGTTGTCTCATAGAAAATTCGGTGTTTATCATGAGATCATCAACGGTAGTATTCATTTCTCTTTTAATATGTCCTAAAGAAGCTAATAAATGAATCTTTTCGACAAACTCTACACTTCAAGAGTCAAAAATTCTACCTATTATATCGTTCGATTAAACGTTCTTTGTCTCATTACACGGTCAAAGAAGAAAAAGAATCAAGGAATGTAACTATTTTCAAGAGCGGGTTGTGTTCTTACCACTGATGCAGAAGGCAGTCTACTTTTCCCGATCCAAACGGTACCGAAACTCTCTCCTCTGTCGGACACCTTCTCCATATCCTTAATGTTCTTCCTCCTCACTAGCCTCAAAACCGCCATTAAAACTAAACCCACCAAAGCTAACCCAACCAGACCACATCCAAACCCAACCACCCACCATTCCCACACCTTCATCTTCTTCTTCTTCTTCTCCATTGAAGATTTTGGAACAACAAGAGAAAAATGGCCATAATCAGTGACAGAACACAACCTTGGCTCTGTCATGTTCTTCAATTCAAAACCCCCACCATCTCCAAATTTCACACATTGTAGCTTCTTCTTCACATCCTTTTCTCCCAATTTCACTTCAGGAAACCTCACCAAAATGGGTTGTCTTCCCATGAAGAACAAATTCAGTTTTCGATTGGTTAATGTGCTGGAATTTGAAGTGGAATCATAAAAAGTGAAGCCAAGAACAGGGGCAACAAGAGTATAACCAGGAACTTGATAGAAACTTGAAGACCAATTCCCCAAATTCTCAAAAACTATGGCTATTCTCTTTACATAAGGGATTGGAGTGATTCTTGGCGGAATGGATATCCAACTCAAATTTTCTCCACTAACCCAGAAACTAATACTCATCAATCTAACATAAGAAACTTCAATCCCGGAAAAATTTGATGGCAGAGTAATGTTATAGACAACCCCTGTTCTAGGTTTTGACAGAGCATTATTCGTATATTTATGAACAAACCCACCAAGAGAATCGGCATCTTTAAACGAAACAGAGCATGAAATCAACATCAATAAACAAAAGAACACCACCCAGATGATAGAATCGTACCAGTTTCTCCTTCCCATGAATCAAATGAGTGTTTTCTTGAGCAGCAAGCCAGAATTTCTGATCAAGGGCAACAAAAAACACGATGGGGTTATTATTAAAAACCAAATGGGTAAGTTAGAGAAGGAAGAATCACCAGCATGGAGATTGCGGGCGTTCGTGAGCCGCCGTGGACGGAGGTGAGTGATGAAGTGGAGTCGGCGGCGAAGGGGGGAAGAACGATCGGCAGAGTGATGGTGTCAAGAAATGGCATTAATGGGAGTTGAGAAGGTTTGTTTATTTTTAATTGAATTTTGATTCCTTGTAAGTTGGGGTTTGTTGAGGTGAAAGAGAGAGAGAGAGGGCATTTGATAGGCTGTGGCAATGTGCTTTAGCTCGAAAGGCGTTCACTTAATAACGTGGCTCACGATTCTATATTAATGGATATCTAAAAACGTACTCACTTGCACTTGGTTCATTCTTATTCTGATCTTTTGCACGATTGATTTCGTGATTGGCTTGAACCAATTTGAGTATCAATAGTTCACGTCCACCTACCTTATACGATATTAACAATATATCAATGACCTATTTCTAGCTCGGCTATGTTTTTCTTCTTGCTGCTCCATCAAAAATGTTGTGTCTCACGTCCCGGTATATCTTAGCATAACTTGGATGTATAGAAAAATTGTGAGGTATGAACTTCTGTTAGCATCTCGTTTCTCAATTCGTCCCTTACCAACAGGGCACGTAAATATGCTTAATAGGGTTGTCGTGAACCAACAACTATTTGTAGCGTTAACTTGTAGGCCTATCATTCACAAACATCTTACAATATTTATGAATTACTCGTGAATGAAGTTCTAAGTTCTTGGTTCTATCTAGGCCTTCAACCCTCGAAATTTCTCTTGGATTCTCTAGGTCTCTTGAATTGTCGTTTCTGCTAATTTCTCTCATCAACATCATAGCTCTAGACCTATATCAAGGCCCTTGAGGCACGACCCCGACATAAGTTCACATAAGGTTCATGCATTCTAAAGTTCAATCGACTCCCAATGTACTATTATAGACCCTTGTCGCTCATGATAGGTTCACTAAGAGAAAATTAACTAGCAAACTCTCTAATAATTCTCATTGAGTATAATCAAATCATAGTCCAGTTCTATAATTATCTAGACCCCTGACAATCAAGTTAATTTTACAATTACGGGTTAGGTTGTGAACCCCTAATCGTTCTTGTATAATCGCATAAAATCACATGCATGGACGTCATAGGTCTCTAGTTCAACCAACTTTAAAGACACAGTTGTGGATCCCTCTCGATCATGATAGGTTCAAAGGAAGCTAACTAGCAAATTTCCTAACATTCCCACAGAGTATAGTCATAAATCATAAACTAGTTCTATAGTTATCCGGACCCTTGATAATTGAGTCGGATTTACGAATAATGACTAGTTGGAAAACCGCATAAACGTCACATACATGAACAAACCCTAATCAGACTCGAGTTCAGATCCTTAAAAAACTCCAAAATTTGCCAGACTCCTAAAAAAAGTGTGACATGGTAATAGACCATAAGAACCGATAAAATCAAGGCCAAGATCATACTATAAATGGTTGAACCACACAAATTAGGTGAAATCAAACGAGTTGGTAAGACGCTGAGACTCAAGCGAGATCGACTGTTCAGCTACTTCTCTAAGAGAAAAGAAAAACAAGTTGAGAGTGTTACTACTTCAAGTAAGAGAGACGTGCGACTGATCAAAATTCAAACGTTCTCTTAATCAAAACTCGGAAACTTGAGTTAGAGAAAATGAGAACAGAGTGGCCAGAACCCTAAAACACTGAGCACTGACAAATTTAGTAAAATTTAAATAAATTATTGTTATTCCAAATATGCTTTGTAATTTTGTGTTAAAATTAAAAATCATAATTGGTCAGATATCTCCAAGACGACTTCTTTTTTCTTAACAATTAAGTTTTTTTTTTTTTTTTTTAAAAGGAAGACATATTTCGTTTACCTTATTATTAATTTTATTATATATATGGTATGTATTAATTGGATTAAAAAGTATTAATCTTGTATGATGGACAAATTTATATCATAAATCTCCTTGTCTTTATTATTATTAAAATATTTTTTATTATGAACTTTCTAAATATATATTTTAATTTTTAAACTTTCAAAATCAAAATTATTTATAAATGAATTAGGCGTGGGTGAATATTATAATTTAAAAGCTAGGTTTTTGCGTTTGCCCCATCACCATTTAATCATGACGCAAGTGGCTCTCGCAAGGTAACGACTTCAAACTCAAACGAAGAACGTTATCTAGGAGGGAATGAAAATCATGGCTTTCGCTTTTTTGCTATTTAAATTAAATAATAATTTCTTTACCGCCAAATAGAGATGGAAAGTAGAATATTAATACTACAAATTAATTTTCCAATAATGTTAATATTTAAATGGTGACATTAGTCAAACAACTAAATTTTATCAACATTAAATCTGTTTTTATTTAACAGAAGTTTTTATTTATAATTTCTATTTTTTAAACAAGTACCTTTTTTATATTTATTGTTTCTTTTATAAAAGAGTGGATCAAGAAGGGAATCACATATTTTTTTGTAAAATCAATTAATCAACTTTAAGATTTAAGATTTTGGATTCGAGTGTATATCAAAGGATAAACATATGAATCATTAAATAAAAAAATAATAATAAAAATAAATAAATAAATAAGGTGGTAGAATGAGATGTTGTCTTGAATTGGTGAACACATGAAAAAGGAAGAGCTTAAAAAGTTAGAATTGAGCATAAAAATTGGAACCTATTCAAATACAATGTGTCTTCTTTTCCTGCCATTGAGAAAATAGCTAAAAGGACTGACTACTACTATTACTACACAGTGAGTGTCAGCATGAAAAGAAGGAAGTCCTTCAATTTTTTGAGCTTTGACATAGAAAATATGGGAAGCAACAACAAAGAAGCTATGGCTTGATCGTCAGCTCTGCCCTTAGATGAAGGATCCCATTTATGAAGTAAATACTATCTTCAGCCGTGAACGAAGTCCATGGTATACCAAACAAGTTTCGGTACCCAACTGCTTTCCCACCCGTAAACGTGTAGTTCCCCTTGTATTTACTCAGAAACTCTTCGCTCGGTTTCGATCTTGCTGAAAATTCGTAATCCACAGCAAAAGACACAGACCCTTTCTCCTGCATCCCCAGAAACAATCCAAAGCAATGGAATGAACTCTGCTGGTCCATGTTGCAATGAGCAGACAAGAAGAATCCTTGCCCTCCCAAGTGAAATGCTTGAGAGTATATTCGTCCAGACGGGAATAAACTTGTACATTCTTCTCGTTTCAAGTCCAGGTATACCACACACTGTTGTCGAGGGAGCTCCAGTTCAATGATCTTAACTGGCCTATACTTGTAGGTCCTCTCGATGAAGCGACGGTTCGAGGAAGTAGACTCATCGCTAATCAAGGCTCTCTGTCTGTGAGGAACATCTGCCTTGAAAAACAGTGCCTCGAGCACAAGTTTCGAAGCAGCCTCATGATCAAAGTCATTACATGTCAATACCTTCTTAAGCTTCCGGCAGGACATGTAGGGGAAGCGAATGAATTTGGCAAGACGAGTACCAAGGACTTCTCGTCGTTCCTCTAACGAAGAATAGTGTGACCTTGCCCACTTCAAAACAAAGTCAAATACTGCATCCTCCGATGCTACTTGAAGATCATTACTGGATAATATTGCCTCTATTCCAGAAAGGGGAAACAACAGTATCTCTTCTTGGAACCTGACATACACACATTACATTATCGTCATTATAGAATTTAAGATAGCAAGATCCCTTGACAAAACAGTTTAGGAAACATGGCTTGGAATATTTATCGCAGCGCATCAGCAAATCGTCAATGTGACGAACTATTGATGGCAATACATGTCATGCATGTCTTATTCTTATTTTATTAGCTATTGCTAGCAAGAGCAGAGCAACAAAGGACTAATGCCATTGTGGTACTTCTTTGGAAGGTGTGACTCGAGAGGAACCAAAGAGTATTCAAAGAGAAGATGACCAGCAGTGATGACCTATGGGATTCTACTAATAAGCTCTTCGCCACCATCTGGTGATCTATTTCTAATATTAAATTCTTTTAGTGATTACGATCTCGTACATATTTTGCCAATTGGGAGTATTTTTTGAAACCCTCAGGGGATATCTTAGATCCCCTTTTGTTTGATCCTTCTTTCTTTCAATATATTATTTGTTTCTTGAAAAAGAAGAAAGCTATAGCAGAATCAACAGGATGAACGTTGAAGTGGTAAGTTTCTTGTTTTTTTCAATTTAGATTAACATAATATAGATTACAGAACACAAAAGACCAAGAAAAGGAAAATTAGAAATAAAATTTTGATCTTCATGTGAGATGTGAACTTACTTAGTTATGTCTTTATAACGAGCCGCAAGGTACTGTTTTGCTGTATCAGTCAGTGATTGAACGGCTTCAGCCATTAGAACACTGGAAGGAAGCTCCAAAAAGAGCAGTGCAGACTCCGGTGTCATACTCAAAGTTCGCAATTGTCTACTGCAATACCTCATGCATGAAGAAACCTCATATTTATCAGCAGCCATTAGCACATCCAATAACGCAGGAGCGGTGGTAACAGACAGGCTATTGCTGTACATAAAGTTCAACAACTCCATGAGAGCAGCTTCCTCTGTTCCAAGTAAAAGCACATAATATAGCAAGTCAGTTTTCTCTTTATAACACAGCCAAAAACAATCATTCAACAGTTTTCGTTCGGAAAGAAATTTCATATCTTACCAGAGGCATTGATCCGTAAGGTCACACGTCGTTCATCTGATTCTTTCATGCCATTTGAGAACAGCTACAAGTTTACAAGATAGCGTGAGAAAATGAACATTCTTGGGATTGTTGGGTGTGATAGTTATGGAACAATATCAATAAAGACTATTGATGACATTTACCTTATAGAAGAATGGGCTTTTGGCCGCCAAAATAGGAGAGCTAATATGCAAAGTCTTCACCCTCACCACAGTAGAAGAATCCAAATTTAAATCATTGCAATTTGCAGCTTCATCACCTGCAACAACATTTTCATGAATCAAACACGAAGTTCGAAATTCAGATAAAAACCCGACAATCAACTTTTTATTTGACCACAGAAATTCTGATTGGACTTCTCCGTCATTACCTGATAGTGATTCTTCAACCATTGCCACAGGCCCCTCATCTGGATTTTCGGACAAGATATCTACCATATCGGGCTCATCACAGGTTACAACTTGCTGCTGTGGGCATTTACTGAGATCCAGAGCTGAATAAAACAAGAAAAAGGAATTAAGTTTTCCAGTAACTTTTCCGTGCAAGAAGTTGTCAACAGAAAAGTTACACCATCAACAATCAAGAACCCACCAAAATATTGGACCAAAATGAAAATTCTGCAAACTGAAAACATAAATTGATCTCTCGAGGTTCCAATATTTTATACAGACAGAAGGACATTGCATAAAAATTCCACATTTTCCACCAGCAACTGTAATCTAAGTAACCCATTACCACAGTTTTTATCTATTCTTTCAGGAAAGATCGACCATTGTAACCATTTAAT
The DNA here is from genome assembly GCF_002738365.1 of Cucurbita moschata. Taxonomy (NCBI): domain Eukaryota; kingdom Viridiplantae; phylum Streptophyta; class Magnoliopsida; order Cucurbitales; family Cucurbitaceae; genus Cucurbita; species Cucurbita moschata. The sequence goes on along the minus strand of NW_019268546.1, from coordinate 1,361,392 downwards.
ATCAACATTTTAATATTAGAAACTCTGTATGAAAGGTTGTAAGGTATGAGCAGTTTGCTATTTATTGCAGCTGGAAAAAAACCCAGAATAAGCGTTCTTTGCACAAGAATATAAAATAAATAAATAAATAAAAGGACCTTACTAAAATCTGGAACTCGAAGAACAGAAGATTTTGATTCAGAGTTCAGAACGTAGACTTTAAATTTGTACATTTCCCCTTTCGTTCTCAGCTTAAAGTGCCTCGAAAGGAAACTCGTAACCGATTCTGAGTTCTAAAACCAATTTTCTACGAATTCATAGCCCAGAGATAAGAAAAACATCCATAAACCCAGATGGATATGAGTTAACATGCTCTAGTGATTCAGAAGAAACGGCGCTAAAACCACAATTAGTGTTAGACAAGAAACAAAAAACCCGAATTCTGTAAGGTTCCTCATAAACCAGAGTCGGTGATGGAGCTAGCTACACTAATCCAACGGAAAATTGAAATTATCTAAATATAGACAAAAGTTATAGTCGAAACCTCGAAAAGAGAAACAAAAATAGTTGAGTATGACTCACCATTTTCCGTTTTCTTTTCTTCTTTCCTCCTCTTTCGGCGAGCCCAATCGAGGACACTGCTGCACCCACCAAAATCCGGCTCCGTTTCATCGGACACACCGACGATCTCAATCCTCAGTACGCGATCGGAGAAGTTACTGTCGTCAAAAGCGAATCCAAAATCAGAATCCCGCGACGAAGTGGAAGCACCAAGCACATAATCGGAGCCAATCGCCGCTCTAGGGTCGAACAAATCAGTGTTGGAATCTTTCATCTTTGGTCCAAACAAACAAAACAATCACTCAACACGAACCCAGATGCAATTGAAGACAACCTTGATCTCGAAAGCCCTAAAATCTCAGCAGAAGCGGGTAGAAAGGGTAAGAAAAATATGGAAGAAGACGAAGAAGAAGAAGAAGAAGAAGAAACAATCAGAAATTGAGGTGGAAGAGTAGAGAATTTATACATTGGAAGAGAGAGATTCGTAGGAAGAAGCCAAATCATTTCGCCGTGTGAGAGAGGTTGGGTTGAAAACCAAAACCCTCGTTTCCATATCCCTCCTGCTTCCGTTCGTTTCTTAATTTTATCATCCCGCCGCTCATGACTGACTTTACCAGAAATGATACCTAATAAAACTATTTCCATTTTTTTTTTTTATTATTACTTTTAATTTCCATCTAATTTATTTGGAATTTTTCCATTCAATTATTTGGTCAAAATTTGTGAATTAAATTTATGATATAATTTCTATTTTTTAAATTTTTAAATTAAACCATTACCCAAAAATATTGAAGTATAAGAAGGGGTTGAAATTTATAAAATTATTGAATTTTTTTTTATTTTAATACTAATTTTTATATGAACATAAACATTGAATTACTCGTTTTATATTAATTTTAAATGGAAAGAAAAATCAATATTTTTTAAAAAAGTTTAAAAATAATTCGAAAAGTTGGGATTTATTTGGAGTCACCGAAGAAAGACAAAGTCAAATGTTGATTTCTCCGAAGGAGAAAATGTCCATTTTAGCGGTCTTGTTGAGATGGATGTTTGGATTAGGTCATCTCCTACCTCCTACAAATTGACATTTCTTTATTCTTATATTAGTTTTTTTTATTATTATTATTATCCTTACTTTCCAAATCATTATTTAATATCGTTCGAATTGATCTTTGAGACGCCCGAACACCGTATCTCCTCAGTTTTGTTGAGTATGCACGCCCATCTTTAATAGGCCCACCTCGACTCGACTCGATTGAGATGTACTTTTAGGCCTTTTGGCCTTGTATTCTCTCTCTTAGGGGGTTTGATCTAGCTTTATCTCGCGTAGAATTTTTGTTTGGCCCTTAGTAGTCTCATCATTCTTAGAAGATGAGTAACATGTTGGCTGATTCCGTGCACGTGAGACGCAGGAAAAAATCACTTGTGAAGAAGATTCAACAGATGCTTATCCAATAGCTTTGAATATGCAAAAGTGAGTATTTAAAGAGGTTTTCATCATTTCGAATAATATGGTTTGGTAATAGATCGCTTCTTCCAAAGCACCTCGTTCGTTACGCTCGCAACAATCCAATTAATTCTCTATGTGAAAAGGCATTGGTCCAATATTAGGCCGCCCAGTTTATTGAGCATTTGCTTTGTAAATACTTGCCGAGCTCACATGATTAATGTTTTGCCTTTTCTAGCTTAAAAATAGACTCATAATCTCTCAAAAAAAAATGAGAGAACATGTTGGATATAGAGTATGCCCTAAGACACATATGCACGTGACAGATGGTTGAGATTTATGTCTCATAATTAATTATTTAATTTTTAATAACAATTTTGATTATTTTAGTTGCAATTTGACATTATCCATTATACGAATAATCGAAGGTTATTAATGTAATATTGAACAATATGTGATTGACATAGGAGAGATTTGTATTAAAGAAATAACCTAAAATTTTGTAGTCTATAGTGTCTTATCTTGATAACTTAACTGATACGATTATTTTGTATTTGTTACATTCAAATGTTTACGTGGAGACACGTGATTTAAGATATCTTATACAATGAATATATATAATATTAGACCATGAAATATTTAATCTCTCCTTATAAAATCTTTAATGGAGAAGATTAATATTTACCTGATGATCATATAAATTTAGACCTTAATTATAGGTGAATTATGAACTCCTGTTTGTGAGGGTTTGTCCTTTATAGGAGTAACAATGACTTTTTTTAGCCGATTCATTAAACCTACCATCTTCCAGACATAACCAAATAAGGAACTGGGAACCCAATTTCATGATATGAATTTCAAAATTTGGACAATGGACCTCACCCTTTAATTAGTTTGAGGGGGATTTAGTTTATGTTTGGATCATAAACAAATTGCTCATTAGGCGATCAATAATACTTTAGGTATAAGATATAATTACTAGGGTAAAAAATACTTTTGATCCAACAGTAATTACTAACAACGTGAAAGGTCGGCTTGCATGTAATGGTTATACTCATGAACACAACTTATCCTACGGTGTATAAAAGTGCAAATTTAGATATATAGTAAAGTGACCTATAATTAAAGAACAAAATGTGGTGTAGGACCCAGTAAAATTTGGAAACTCAAGTAAGTTTAAGGTGTCCACGAGAAATTTAAAGGGATTAGCTTAATATCATGGTCATGTTTGTTGCTTTTCTATTGCCACGAGAGTGCAATTCTGATACTTAGTCCAACATAAGACACCGTTCTCATGTTTTACACTGTATTTGTTGGACCATTTTTTTACCCTTTACCATTGTTAAGAAAATATTTAAATTTGTAATCAAATTTTAAAAAATAAAACTATTTTTTTTAGTTTGCAAAATTTTATCTTAGATTTTGAAAATATTGGTAAGAAGTAAATAATAAAATACAAAGATTATTTTTGTTAATTGGTATTAATATTTCAATAAATAATTTAGGATAATTTTAATTAGATTTAAAATTAAAAGAATTAAAAAATAAAATTATTTGAGTCTAGAAAACTCCGTACTCGCGAACGAGAACCTTCAACGTACCAAAATTTCGACACGTCATCATACACGTGGGATTTCAGACTCCAGATATTTCCGGCCGGAAACACCAGAACAATCTCGAAGACACCGGAGACGTTCTTCCAATTCGACGTATAAAATGGCGCAGATTCTTACAAAATCATCAAATCTAATATCGCCGAGTAGCTTGGATCGATCTAAAAGCGACAAAAGGAACTTGAATCTTCGTTTTCTGGGTTGGTGGACCGTTTTTGCGCCGATATCTATTAAGTCATCTGGATTGTGTCGGAACCGATTGGTTGGATTTTGTTCTTTTTTGTTCGAGAAATCGCATCCTAGGTGAGTTTTCATGATATCTTCTTCATATTCTCTTTCCTTTTTGAATTTTAATTGAATGTTCTTAGTGGTCTGAATGGTAAATGTAGAATGTGGAACTTGAATCGGGGCTTTGAGCGATCCGAATACTAAATAGGATTCGATATCTTATGAAGCCTTATTCTGCAATTTGAGATGGTATTATGATTCTGTTTATGTATGATTCTGCGGTGTTATGCTCTCTTTTTATTTTCTTGGGAAGAATTCTTACCCATAATGTGTGGATTTTACCTGTAAACATCTTATTTTATCCTTTTGAACTCTGAGGTGAAGGATATATTTCTTTGAACTTTGTTCAAGTTGGTTTAGTTTAGTTATAATTTTTCATAGATTTGTAACTATGATTTGACTGTTGGAATTTAGCCATTTTAGAATTTATTACTTGATTCTGTGGCTAGGTTTGAGTTCTCTTATGATCGGTTTTGGACATTTTTGTGACATAAATTGGTATTTCATTAGTTGAATTTTGTATGGATCATGATTGATTATTGACAATTTTGTAATCGTGTCTTGAGGAGTAACATATTGCAAGTTTGTAGCACCCATCCTAGTTTGGAATTTTAATTGATAAAATTGAAATTGGGTCGAAGTTATCTACAAGGTTACTCTTCCCTGTTCTGTTCTTATGAACAGTAATGGCAATATAATCGAAGAGACGATCTTCTGCATCGTGTAGATGATAGTTTGTTGCCTGCGTATTCACTGTCTGTCTCTTACAATGTAATTTGATGATACTCTCAACAGGAATTACAAAGATCCCACGAGTTGTCTGAGCCAAACAAGCTTATCGCTTTTCCTTTAAGCCTATTGCATCTTTTTGTGGGCTTCAGATCAGCTAGAGGAAATGATTCCCATGTACAGGTACATGGACACACAGCCGTTCCAGAAGAATCGAATGCCTGTCAATCCATATCAGTATCCGAACATGGGAAGTGTCCCATCTTACACGATGATGGATCCAGCTAAATCATGTATGCCTCCTCATGATTCTGGGCATAACTGTTGCCATTATGGCTACCTTAATGGCTACCCAATGCCACCTTCCTGTTGTAATGATGGTAATTTCTTCCCTGGCTACTATAATTGCAGACCACCGCACCTTCCTGTTCCACCCCATCAGCATATGCACTGCTATGGCAGTTATCCACCGTGCCCTGAACCGTATTACGTCCAATATGCTCCTCCCATGCATTATAATGTAGAGCAGCCTAGGTATGAGTTTGACAAGAACATGATGAGGAATCATCACTGTTGTGGCTGTCCTAACAGCTTGTGTGGGCAGAAGCAGAAGGAAGATAAATGTGTGACGATTGAGGAGGAGAAACCGGACGATCAAAGAAAGGGGTCGATGGTTCCATTTCAATTAGGAAATAACCAATCCCCAATTGTGTGGATTCCACCTGACTATGTGGGGAGTGAAAAAGGGAAAGAACCTTCTGAAACTGGAGCCATGAAGCAGGAGAAGGAACGCCATGGTTTGAATTCGACGAAGAATTTGGATCCAAAGTTCTGGCATGGCTGGCCTTTGTCTGATTTGAGTCGCCTCGGGTCATGGTTTCCTGATGCAGAAGGCATGGGGAGCCGAAGTGTGCAAAATAATCAACCGGAGGATGGAAAAAAAGAGTTCCCATTTCCTCTTATTTGGATGCCTACTTTTGGTAGAGAGGAGAGGGCTGGAAAGGACGTCCAAAATATGGATGCTCCTACAAAATACACTGAAGAGCCTTCTAATGTTGGGAAGTTGGTACCAACGAATATCTTGCAGAAAAATGATGCAACAAGTGAAGGTCCTGAAGTTGTGAAGACCATAAATCAGAGCAATATTCCTGAAATGGATGTGAAGCATAAGACTGATGACGCCAACAAAAAGAAAGAAAGGAGATGCATTGCGGTGGAGACTGCAAAAGAAAACGAGGTAGGGGAGTCATCTAAAGATAATGTTGAAGGACAGAAATCAACCTCGCCAAAGAAATCAAGATTGCCTCCTGTTTGTCTCAGAGTGGATCCTCTTCCGAAGAAGAAGAATGGCAATGGCAGTTCGAGGTCGAAGAGTCCTTCCAAACTGACCGATGTTAAGGAAAACACTCAATTAGATTCAAAGATCAATAGCGCCATAGCAGAGCCAAACAGCGAGAAGATCATTAAGGAAGTTGAGGTGAAAACCCATGACAGCCTTGATGGTAATCATGGAAATAAAGAGAATATCTCAAGAAATGGAGAGCCACTAAGCTTGACAACGCAGTCTCAAGAGAAGGTTCCTGACAAGCTCTGCAAGGAAGGGACAGAAGAACAGGGGGAGAAGGACAGAACAATAGACCAAGCACCTACTGAAAAGTATGTGGATGAAGGGTCGGAGGTAAGTCCAGGGGACAAAGTTCAGGAAGAAGGGAAAAATGAGAAGCCTAACTTATTGGATGATGAAGCTGCCGTGCTCATTCAGTCAGCCTACCGTGGTTATGAAGTTAGGAAAGGGGATATTCTGAAAAAGATGAGGCAACTTGCTGAAGTTCGTCAACAGGTCATGGAGGTTCAAAATCGTGTGAATGCTTTGGAATTGGCTCCTCCTCAAGATGAGAGAGAAAGAGTGTTTGTTGGAGAAATGATAATGGGACTGTTGCTAAAACTTGATACCATACAGGTATTTGTCTTCTGCTGGACCCTTTCCTTTTCTTCTTTTTTTCCCTTTTTGAAAAGAAAAAAGAGTACAAGTAGGATCTGGAACTCTTACTACTTCAAAATTTATAAAATGTTGATTTGAATGCTATCCTAAGTTGTTTTCTTAAATTTTGCATTGAACAGGGTCTGTATCCGAGTGTAAGGGAGTTCCGGAAGTCTTTGGCGAAAGAACTTGTAGCGCTTCAGGAGAAAATTGACTGCATGGTGATTAACAAACCTACAGAAGTAGTACAGGAAGAAGCCGCCGTGGAAAAACATGCTGAACATTTTGATACAGAAACTTGTCATGAAATAAAAGAGGAAGAGCAACACAAAGAACATCAGGAGCCAACTGGGGATGGAAATAGCGAGTTGCCTGAAGTAAACGATGAGAACACGAAGGTACATGAAGCAGAGCAACTTGTAGAAGTAAAAGAATCTGAAGTTCAAAATGAAGATACCTCAGAATTGTCGTCTCATGAGTTATCCAAGCATTTTGAGGGTGAAGAGGCTGAATCAAAGGTTGAGATGGAACAGAACGTGGAGTTGTTGACTGATGCAGAGCAAAAAGTAAGGGAAGTCCTTCAAGCGGACAGGCAAAAAGAAGCTGTAAACCATCAAGCATATTCTTTTGGGGATACTCGTCCTGCAGAAGATTCCTTGCAGGTTGATGCTTCGAGGTCTGTCTGTGATGATCAAGTGGGAGCACAAACAGGACTAACACCTCAAGTTCTTGACAAGATTAATATTTCTGCACCTGCTGAGAATGGACAAACTGAAGATCAGTCGGCTGCAGGTGTGGAACTTCCAATGAGAGAGGACACCAATCCAAATAATTTCGAAGCTGCCAAGCTTGAGCAACTTGAGATAAGGGGAGAGGTGTCAGAGACTGAAGAGAATGCACATGACTTGGAAGTTGAACGAAGTAGTGATGGAACTTCTAATGTGAAGCATCCTGAGGGTGAGGAGGACTGTCATATCTCAAGTGTCGGCTCTGAGCAGAACAGGGAGCATTTGGGTTATACAGAACACGAAAATGAAAACGAAGGAGCATCTGTTGAAACTGCAGCATTTCCAGGGGAAGAATTGAACTCCAACTACGATGACCCGAACATCCAAAACAAGTTGGTAACCGAGCGAAACAAACAACTGACAATGGACGAGCTTGTGCCATCCAGCCAGTTAGACGACCAGGCTAGACGAGCATGTGATGAATCTGCAGATTTGCTAGAGGAACTATCAAAATCCTACCACGATCAGAACGTCCAAAACGAAATAGTAAACGAGGAAAATGAACAACGAACTGCTGATGTGGAAACTAAAATGGCGGAAGACATGCTGCACGAGCCACTTGTACTTGATCCTGTGCTATCCAGCAAGTTGGACAATGAGGCTAACGAGTTACATGCTGCTGATGAAGCAACTCTCGATGGCCCTTCTATTCAGATGGGTGAAGGGTCACTGCCTTCTTCGCCAAACCCGAATAAACTTGATTTGGGTACTGAAAAGGAGATGGATAAGAAACTGGTGGAAGAAAACGAGAAAATGAGAGAGATGGTGGAGAAGTTGATGGAGGCTGGCAAAGAACAGATAGCCATCATATCAAAACTGAGCGGAAGAGTGAAGGACTTGGAAAAAAGGCTAGCAAGGAAGAAGAAACAAAGGCGAGGATGTGGCTTGCCTATGCCAAGACAGCATACGTTGAATGGTCGGATAAAGGCTTGAAAGGATCTACGATCTGCATTATGCATATGTCTGTGATGGAATCCTTTTTGTAATATTTCATCTCGTTGTATATTTGTTTCTCATAAAAATAAAATGCATCTATGTTGCCTAGTGATCATGATCTTTCTTAATAACTAATACTTCAGCTTATTACTGTAAAATAGTCCATTGAGAGGTCTGCAAAACAGAGTACTTCAAATTGTTTATGGATTTATGGAACTGACTCGGATTTCGAGTTGAGTTAGTTATTTTTTCCGAACTCGAATTGACTCGACATCCTCAACAACACCCTATACTGCATTTAGGAGTAGAATTGCCATAAAAATGGACTCAACACAAATAGAAATATATAATACATGTGGGTGAACATACAATAGCACCAATCAAGAAGGATGTTCTACATAATAACAAGACCATTTGAACAAAGGATGAAATAAAAGAAAAAAGAACATGAAGACATCCTTCCAGAAAAAATTAGAGAAAAAAAAATACATGAAGATGTTAAAAATGAAATGAATTTAAGAGTAGGCTCTACTTAAGTTAACTAGTTTTCAAAATAGTTTCTGTACTAATCGTTGTGGTTGAATTTTCCATCTCTGGTGGAGGCTTTACATACTTCCCTATCACCTTTTGGTGTCTTCTGTGTCTCATTCTGTCTAGTTTAGCTTTGCTCTTTTTCTTTCTGTTCTCTTTCTGCCGATCTCGTAAATTCTTCTCTCTCTCGTACACACCTTGCCAGAAAACCTCACCTGTCGATGGCCATAACCACCGTCTTGTGGGGTGGTCGGCATCTGCTTCCTCTCCCAAGTCTTCATCCATGTTCTTTAGCGTGTCGTATGAAAACCATTTGATCCACATTTGGCCTCTTCGTATATCGAACTTGTGTTGTTCTTGCATTGCACCAGTCTCAGGGTTGACGTACACTATACGCCTTGCACTGTGGTACGCCCAAACGTTTACGAGGAGTTCTAGCAGCCTGGAGTAGCACTGCTTGTCCTGTGAAAAAGTACACAACTCTAGCATTTACAACAAAACAATACAAATGCACAAACAGAGGGCGAACTCGATGTTCACATGTGGGAAACTAAAAAGAAGAGGGAATTTACTTTGGACAAACTCAAGTAACATCGTCCACTTGAATGGTGTTCGTCGTAAAATTGCGCATCCAGGGCATCAACAAACATTCTGCAGACAAAAAGAAAACTCAAGAATGGGAACTCTTAAGCAAGAGTGCTATAAAGATAGGGTACAAGATCTCTTCCGAACCTCGAAAACATGACAAATTCTAGAAAAGATCTGGTTGGCAGAGCCCAGCTCTGCATGGCGGACCATGTAGAACCATCCGCAGGCATGGGCGGTAAGAATTCCTGACCTTTTATACCAAACATCGTCTTCAATGACTCGGAGAAAGCAAACCTATTACCGAAAGGGGCATAGGCAAAGAATTGATATTAGAAGACTGTATAATGAGAGTTCAGATGTTCCTGTACATATGTTTTCAGGTCTTACTTGCAATTTCCAGCATTTATAGAATCACAAAATGACCAAAAATCAAGCTGGTGCGGGTTTCTTGGATCCGAGTCCATGCGTGCCCAAAAGTAAAGTGCATCTCCATGCCTTCGGGTTTGAATTGCATCTAATAATGCACTTTCGGCAATTTTTGACAGTGATACCTATTCAAAGCACACCATCAGTTAGATAAAAGGGTGTTTCTTCTCACGGAAATGATAACGGTAGGTATATGCTGATATAGTTTTGTAATCCTTTATCGAATAGTCTAAGCGTTTACGTTTGTGAAAATAATCTAAAGATCATGTCGTAGCAGCCAAGCTAGAAACCTAATGCATGGACACAGAACTTACCAGCTGTTTAAAGTTCAAGTGGTTTGTTTCTTATTTTCAGAAGAAATATAATAATGAGTTCAAGAAGGAAACTTCAGAGAAAACATGGATAGAGAGACGTCACATACATTCCTGGCGGTTGCTCTCCAAGATTGAAAACCAATCCAAGCATTCTTGTGTATGCGGTCAACCCGGTTAGCAATTGCAAAGAAGGCTCCATATTCGCCGAGTACATTTCTGTAGTATGGGTTATTGAGAAGTGGAAGCCGTGAAGGTGCATCGATATCATCTACCCCAGGTCGCCTGCCTTTACTAGACTGCAAGAATTACGTTTAACATCAACATTCAGATGGTAACGACAACGAATCTTGCAAACATAGACACAATAAGAAGCCATTTTCGTTTATATTCGAACCAAACAATCAAGCAGAACTGAGAAAACAAGACGACGAGAAAATTTTTACGCACCAGCCCAATTCCACGGTAAAGAGAATATCGGTGCAGGAAAGGCCAAACTCCTTCCCCAAAATAAGGTTCATAAATGCATAATGGCTGTCCTGTCCTTTCAAGCTCCCCTTCATCCCTCTCATGCAAATCATTCTTAGACCGATCAGCTCTCTTAGCGCTTCGATACACGTCCTCCCATGTGGTATGAGGTTGTTCCGTTCTATCTTTGATCTGTCAAATTCAAGTAACAGTGATAATAAGAAAAAAATCTCTATAAATTATAGAGAACCAGGATGTGCTGCTTAAAATCTTACCTCTTCTTCCTCTCTTCTTCTTTTGATATTAGACGTCGCCGTATGTTTTTCCTCCTCCCATATATCGTATACAAACGACTCACTAAAAGCAATAAGACTAGAAGGCTTCGGTTTTTTAGAATGGTTCCAGTGCTTCTCAAATTCATCTAAAATCGTGAAGCTTCTTTCGTTTCTGTTCAGGATGGTCAAATTTGATACCCCTTCAAATAACTTCCACTGCCATTTTGCTTTCAGTTGGAAAGGGATTTCAGCAACTTCCTTAGCTGGTGCAGCTTCTGATGGAAGCTTAAGAACAGCATCAAGTAGTGAGGCATATCCCTCCACAGTTTCTGAAACCATCAGATTTTTCACAGTGCCTCTTCCAATCGAAGCAATACTGCGAGCCAGTGGCGATAATCTCCCTTTCGAGACCATTTGCATAATAATTTGGGAAAGTACATAGAAATTTCCCTTGGGGAACAAATAGCCATTTACCCTGTCATCAACCTAGTTGTTATTGCCAGTGTAGTCAGTAGCTTGTCCGGAATTTTCACGTATGATAAATATTTTCTTTAAAAAAAAAAGTATCTTTCATTAAATATGCAAGTACAAAAAGAAGAGGCCACACAGAGAAGACTTCAATCATTTCAAAGGATTGCCAAAAAGGGAAAAAGTTACAAGGAATTCCAATTGTTGGTAAACGAAAATCGGAAATACCCCTAAGCAATTTAGTGGTAGAAACACAAAAGAGTCATACTAAGCCACATCCCAAAGATCCTCCAAAAGCCCCTCATTAAAAGAACGGTAACGGGTTAAACCCACCGCTAGCGGATATTGTCCTCTTTGGGATTTCCCTTAAGGTTTTTAAAACGTGTCTGCTACGTAGAGGTTTCCACACACTTATAAAGGGTGTTTCGTTCTCCTCCCCAACTGATGTGGGATCTAACAATCCACCCCCCTTCAGGGCCCAGCGTCCTCGTTGACACTCGTTCCTTTCTCCAATCGATGTGGGACTCCCACCAAATCCATCCCCTTTTGGGGCCCAGCGTCTTTGCTAGCACACCGTCTCGTGTCTATCCCCCTTCGGAGAACAGCCCCTCGCTAGCACATTGTCCAGTGTCTGGCTCTGATACCATTTGTAACGGCCCAAGCCCACTGCTAGCCGATATTGTCCTCTTTGGGCTTTCCCTTTCGAACTTTCCCTCAAGGTTTTTAAACGCGTATGCTAGGTTTCCACACACTTATTATAAAGGGTGTTTCGTTCTCATCCCCAACCGATGTGGGATCTAACAAGAACACTGATGCTACATAATCCTTGAGATGAGTGGGAGAAGAGTGGGAAGATGCAACAAGGAACCAAAAAAATATGTCATATAAGCGAGAACACAGAATCTTAAAGAGAGATATTATACAAGTATCAAGTCAAGCACATAAAGAGCGGATGATAAGTCTATCTATAAACATTCAAATGTGAAAGGATGAAAGAACAGGTAAAATACATTTTACCTTCTTCTCTACATGAATCACATCCTTCAAACACTAAATTCCAACTGTTAGAACCAAGGATCATTATATAATGAATCTTTTAAATGAATTTCTTTGTTTATTATTGTAGTCACCCCTTTCTGTTGTATATTGGTTCTTAGTTATGAATTATTTCTTATCGTAAGCAATGATTGAGAACAAATGTATGACGTATCCGAACAGATATGAAGAAGAAATAAGTACCATCCTGTCCTAGCATAGTATCAAAGAGTTGTACGATAAGAAATTAGAAACGTACGTATTTCCTAATGATGGCAAGATCTGGAGCAATGATAGGTTTACCCATGCCCATGGCCTTCACCAAAACCTGTGGGAAAGATTGTTCTTCCAAAAAGGAACTATATATAACAAAATCAGCCATGCTTAGAGCATTGTCTGATCCTGAATCGACGGGAACATGCTCCACAATACTCCTTGGATATTCCAGTCTCTGAGCAATGGCCTAAGGAAAACCGAACGAGTCAATAAAGGCTAGCAATTCATTAATGAGAGATGTAAACCAAAGCTGACATGCACCTCAACAGCCATTGTGTAGTTGCCGTTCGAATCCCCACTTAGAACAAAGATCTTGAGATTAGAATTCGAATGTTCATCCAAAGAAAACTCGTGAAGTAGTGGTAATATGGCCTGCAAAATCATTGCATGTTCCATCCACATACCCCTGTACAAAAATTGGCTTCCAACAATGGCAATAACCAAGTCATCATTTGCATAGCCCATCCTCGCACGCAGAGAGGTGATATCAATCTCTGCTTCCAATGTGTCGGGAGGATAACTCGGAATCACAAAGAAATTCCCACTATCAAATGTAGAGTAGACCATCTGTGGAAGTTTTAGATTCAATAAAACCAATTAACAACTTCATTACATCACAGGTTTACAATGTATGAAATTATTCTTTCTTCCTTCTTTTTTGTCAAAAAACCAAGCATTGCTAGGAAATGATTTTAAAGATGATTTACGAGTAACAAATTTCTTAGTGAACAAGTCTTTTTCTTTTTTTTTCTGCAGGCTAATTAATTGGTTCATCCCTGTGTTTAATCTTGTTAAGCAACCATTACCGGCATGACATAATTGGGAAAGACAACAACAGTTGAATGGTTGAATACTCTCTTCCAATCATTTAAAAGATCAAATAACCCACTTGAACCATAGTTTTGAGAGCGTAAGGCAAGGGTTTCTTCACGGATAGTCCAGATAATCGGTAAAGACTTGAAAGGTTCCTGCAGAAAACTGTAAACAAGCAACACTATTCATTGAACTAAATAATAGACTTCCGCATATTGCCATAAGTTCACTATTAGTACAAGATTAGATGGATTGATAATGGACATATAGGCAATTCTTGGGATAAGAACACTAATGTAGCGGCAAAAACGCAAACAAAGAACAATAAACTAGAAAGAAAAAATAAACTGTACCATAAAAATTAAGGAATACATGAACAAAATTTATTTCTTAGTTAAAACGTTACAAATAAAACAAAGAACCTTTTTAGTACTTTCGAGTTTTTAGGAAAGGTTGCAGTTTGAATCCTAGAATTTCATTATTTTGGAATCCAGTGATGGATATGTTTCGAAACAACTTTGGAAAGCCTATTTCTTTTGAGGTACGCTCAGCGAGATTCTTCTTTACTTATTTATTTTCCTCTCTTCAAAATTCCAAGAGTTGCGATGAAAAGTTCGATCTTATTAAATATCAAGCTTCTTCATGTTCTGCTCTCTCCAAAGCTTTTTGCAATTATTCTTCTTTAGAAATTAATTTAGGCTTACGATCAGAAGAACTAATATCTGGTTGTCGAGCCTTTAATGACAGAGAAATTGTCATGGTTTGGGCCGAAGAGGAAAAGCCCAAAGAAGACAATATTTACTAGCATGAGTTTGGGCCATTACAAATGGTATCAGAGCCAGACATTGGGCGAGGTGCTAGCGAGAAGGCTAAGCCCCAAAGGGGGTGGACACGAGGCAGTGTGCCAGCAAGGATGTTGGACTCCAAAGGGAGGGTGGATTGGGGGTCCCACATCGATCGGAGAAGGGAACGAGTGCCCCAAAACTCAGCTCAAAAAAACCATCTTTACTTAATGTAACTCAAAGAAAGCCTATTAAAGAAATGGCAACAATACTCCAGGGTTTTATGAAGTAGGATATACTATATCATGATAATCAAATGTCCATACTTATTGTTGGTACCAAAAGAAGGATTATACTAATTCTTACCAGGAATAGATATCTTTCACTTCAAGAGAGTGCATAAGTATGCCATCATAGCTGAAAAAAGCATCATAAACATGATTAGAAACAATACAAATTTTATTTAATAGAACGCTTTAGACATAAATGTCATTAAGTCAAAATATTGAAGTAGAATTAACATACTTTAGCCAATCAACCATGACCTCAGTCTCATCACAAGTTTGAATTAGAGTAACTGGGACTCCCATCTGCCTCCAAATATCACTCACTGGCCCACCCTGAAGAGAATAAACCTGTCGAGCAAACAATTGAGACATCAAATTATATGCTCGTGCAGATAATCTCTATGACAGATATCGTTTAACTGATATAAACTTAGTTCTTGACTTCTATTTACATTGAAAGCGCAGCCTTGCATCCATTGGCAAGAAAAACGGTATCAAAGCAGAAACAATTGTGCGAAATTTCTAAAGGTGTACGAACAACGGTATCAAGACAGAAACAATTGTGCGGAAGTTCTAAAGGTGTACGAACAACTGTATCAAGACAGAAACAATTGTGCGAAAGTTCTAAAGGTGTACGAACAACTGTATCAAGGTAGAAACAATTGTGCAAAATTCCTAAAGGTGAACGAACAACGGTATCAAGACACAAACAATTGTGCGAAATTCCTAAAGGTGTACGAACAACGGTATCAAGACAAACAATTGTGTGAAATTCCTAAAGGTGTACGAACAACGGTATCAAGACAGAAACAATTGTGCGAAATTTCTAAAGGTGTACAAACAACAGTATCAGCTGCTTCACTATATATGGAACGGGAAATTCCAGAATACAGAATGCTTACACATTTCCTTAAATATTCTCACAAATCTCCCAAGAGTAAACAACATAATATAAGTTGAGATTAAAGAAGGCAATGTGAAAACAAATGAATTACCTGAAATACATATCCTATCTCTTGCAGAGCAGATGCAATGGTTACCATCAGCACTTGATAAGAATCAACCAACAGATCTGAAAATACCTTTAAGGAGAAAATGATATTCAAGTGAATTTTAACATCAAACAACATCAGGCATGCATTCAGTAACATTCAACTGAAGAACAAAATCCATAAACACTGTCAAATCTACACAAGACATGAAGTTAAAGAGAAGAATTCACAGTCCACGGAAGAACATAAATGGAAGAGGCCCAAAGATTTGAACAATTCAAGAACATAGCTAGGATTGAGTAGCAAACTCACCAGTGCAAGATGAGGTTTCCTATATCCATAACGATTTCTAGTCCTATTCAAAGATTGAAACCCTGTTTCTCTTGATTCCCTTTGAAATTTCTCCAGAAGCTTTGATGGTTCAAATCGAATATCCTCCCCAAATTCCAACATGCCCAGCTCCTCTAAGAACTTCAAATCCCCTAAACTTCTCTTCGCATCTTTAAAAGAAATCTCAGACTTCTCCACGACTGATCCAGGCAAGAACATTTGAAAAAGAACCACAAAGAAAAGGAACACAACCACAGTACAAATCCATTGCAAGTAATCAAACTTTTGGAAAAGCAAAAACCGGGAAAATCTCGATCTAGGTCTCTGCAAATAGGAGTATCTTTCCCCCTTGTTAGTTGATGAAGAACGAAGAAAAGGGTCTCTCTTCAATGGAAATCCATTTTCCAGTGAACCCATTTGCTTCCATCCAATTACAGTAAAGTAAAACGCCTCAACTCAACATCCCAAAATCAATCGCATAAAATAACACCAAATTCACAGCCGAAACCTGAGAATCTCGAGATTCAGAATCAAAACAGAAATGACCCAGAAATCGCCGACAATTGCTTAAATGGGCTGCAACGGGTTTGGCACTAGAAGCAGTAAATTGAGGGCGAAAAGTAGAGGATGCTTGTGAGCTAGTGAACACAGAAAGAGAGGTGAAATTGCTCAAGTGAAGGAGAACCAACGAGGATTGAAAAGAGATGATGTGGATGCGGGCATCATCGTCGTCAAGAGTCAAATTCAATTCCAAATGGGTCTCGAAAATCAAAGATTTTCAAAGATTTTACTGGAAAATGGTGGGTATTTGCTAAATATAGGGCTCCGCACTTTAATTTGAGATTACATCAAAATAAACAAATCAGAATTAGTTCTGAAAGTGAAAGATTCTAGCAGTGCTACTGTTGCAACACTCCATTTTTAGACAGATTTACATACTTTTTTTTCTTTTTTTTCTAAAAACAAGTTTAATTTGAGTTTTGATCCTAGTTTCTTATTATTATATATTAACAAATATATATATAAAAAAAATTAAAAATTAATTTTTGTTTACCTATCTGAAGAAATTAAATTATGTTTAAATTCTTGTTTGTGAATCAAATAAATGTGTTGGGTACGTTATCACAACTCTATTTAAATATTTTATTTTTATTGAACTAAATTACTAAAATAATTTAATTTTCATTTATGTAACTTAAATTTTAAGTTTTTGAATTTATTTTGTCATCAATTTTAATAATTATTCTTAAATAAATGACTTTAATAAAATAAATTATATAAGTGTAAATAGTACACTTATATGCTAAAATGAATTATGTTAAGTGAGATATATTATAAATATAATATAATTATAATAATTTATTAATAAAATAGAAAAACTTAAAAAAAAAATAGAATATTTAATTAATTTGTACTGGCTATAGTATATTTATATTAATTATAGTTTTAATTTGAGTCAATTAATTTTATTTAAAATTATGATACATTAATGAATGAGATAGTGAAAACTAATCCTAATAAATAATTAATTTGTTGTAATTATAATTATTGACGATCATTTTTATAGGTTAATTCATTCAATTTAATTAATTAATTATATTCAAGATATTGTTATTTATTTATTTGTTTATTTTAGTAAATAAGTACTTTATTTATTTAATATTCTTTTGACAAATAATAATAATAATAAATATATTTGATGAATTATTATAATTAAATAATTAATCAAAGACCCATTAATAAAATTGATAGAATCCGAACACATTAAAATATGTGTGAAATTTTGCGTCCAACTATGGGGACAACGCTGGAGGCGCGCTCATGGGACCGTGTCCACCAATGGATTGTCCCTACGGGCTGAAGACGTGCGTTTAGGCTGAAGCTCTACGTTTGTGCGTCTCGAATACGGTTCGTGGATGCAGGTTAGGTCCAAATCGATTCGATCTTTCATCTTCACCTGATTGTAGTGGCTGATTTTTCCTCCTCCAAATGACATATTTTCAAACTGAAATTTCGAGGCTCGTACTTCAAAATGAAAAAATTTATCTCGTGGCATAATAAATGTTAAAATTTATTTTTTAAAAAAAGAAATTATAATAAAATAAGCAACTACTCTTATTATTTATTATTTATTTCTGAAGTTACAATAAACAAATTTTTTTAATACAAAAATAGAATCAATTTCAACCAATAATATACACTAAAAGTATTCAAAGTCAATTTGCTTTTTATTATTTTTATTATAAGAAAGTCAATGTTATTTAATACATTAAATATATAATCATATACTTGACATTTCTGTTGATATTCATTTTCAATATACTTTACTAACAATATATTTAGAAGTAATTAAAAATTTAACGGTAATTATCGTGTATAAATATATCTCAACAGAGAAGAGACGAACTTATTTGACCCTGCATAAAGATAGAGAGATTCATGACCTATTAATTGCGAATACGTTTTAATTAAGCTATTTTTATTTTGATAAATAAAACCCGTAAAAAAAAAGGTTTGGGAGGTTATAAATATAAAATTGCACTTAATTTCAAGGTCGTTGTTTTAATTAAATTAGTCTATAAATTTATTGGTGTTTGGGTTCGACGTTATTTTTAAAAGAAAACAAACGCAAATATACAAGATACAAATTCATATGAGAAATAAATACCCCACTTTAAATACATTTTTGAAAAAATCCATCAAAATTCATTAATAAATTAAAAACTTCATGAACAAATAACATAAGTTTGCAAATAGAGTAAATATATTGAATAACCATTGAATAATGTGGAAGCATGATCAAAACATGAGAGTAGTTTCTCACAAAAGCTTTGTCACGAACTTGTCCGCTCTTACTCCTATATGAAAAATATCTTGAAAGGTTGAGTATCGAAAGTAACCTTTTTATTAGGGTTAAATATGCATACACACAAGGAAAATATAAAATAAATCAGGGGACCTGAGACCGTTAATAAAAGGGCCGACTAGCATTTTATCTCGTTCAAAACTTTGGCCAACTAGATTGTGACAAGCATCTACATACCTCTGTCCAGATCTACAAGTATCGATCAAGGTAGCTTGAGACTAGACCCAAAACCTTGGCCAACTAGACTGACACCAGGAATCGAAATGTGGGACAACGAGCTTGAGCCCGTAGTGGTACAATTAATCCATAATCTTAAGAGGTAATTGGTACAATTTTATTGAGAAATACTATCTCATTCAAAACACGCAAGAGGTCTCATAAATACAATGAATTTGTATCGTGTACATCAAAAACAGAATCCCACAGTCAACTACACGCACACATATCTATTGGTTCAGAAAATATGTAAAATAGTGGTCATCGAGACATAAAATACCTTACCATAGTTCAATCTCAAGAAAATTTATTTTTAATCCGTTTACAAGTTAAAACACCCTTAAAAAAAAACTTAATCCATAAAATTCTAGTTTAAATATGAGGCGAGATAAGCTCACTGGCCTTAGCCAAACAAAAAAAAAAAAAAACTTGGATGAACCATACCGAATCAACTTAATAAGATCAAATTAGTCTAAATGAATTGAACCATACTAGTCAGACTGAAACACATGAGATCCTTGCATGTAACTCCTAAAATCCACTACGTTAAATGTAGTTCTTCTCTTGTCCCTCCTCCTCGCTCACAACTGCATGTGTTATTGATGGTAGCCGATGATGCGTGACAACTACTCCTACACAAATAGTTAGGAACGCATGACAACGAAATTTCTAAGAGAACAAACGAAGCCAAAACGAACACAAAACACATTTGAATTGAAAATAAAAAATAAAGACAACTAAGGCTACAGGCAATAGTTGAGATGTCACAATTGATATGAGAGAAAACAAGGATGATCGATAAAAGAATCAATGGCAACGGAAGCGATACCCATGATAAGTGAGGTTGGGAACAATATAAATTGCAAAGATGATTGATTGGTGCAGTGAAACCAAATACTAAGCCAAATGCAAAATAAGAATGATAATACATGACAACAATTTTCAACACGAAAATGATAATATGTGAAAATTATTTAAATTAATTGCTACAATAATGGTACTTCATATTTAACGACTATAACGACTAAAATGCATGCAAAGACTTGCGAAAGTAGTTTATGACATCAATAATGGTAATAGTCTGCTTTAGAAATTGGTAGATTAGGGGTTTCCTAACTACCACTATTTCTACCTTCAAAAATCGAACATGTTCGATTTCTTCCTTCTTGAAACTTTCTCGTGTTTCTTCTCCTTAACAATAATCGTAACCTTAAAACGCTAGTTTTTAAGCTTCGAATTTCCATTCACCAAGGGGTATACGTCCTTTTAAACAACCAAAAATAGTGTTAGAACTTGACATTTTTGTGCAAAAACCATTAAGAAATTTTGGGTTGTTGTAGCATACATAATCAACAACTTATACATACATGGTTATTCCTAAAATCAAAGGAGGGAACATCGTTTAGAGATCTAAGAGTAAGAGATGCCTCTGCTAATAAGATTCAAGTTGCGTTCACCTAGTTCATGAGTTATACAAATTAACCTTACAGAAATTAGAAGAATTATTCCCAAGAATTGAATACAACTACCAAAATTTCAAGAATTTCCTACGTTTTCCATTCCGAGACCAAATGGAAAATCTCAACTTCAATATTCAGAATTTTCTTTCTCCCTCCTCCGTCATCGACGCCCATTTTCCTTCATCGTTGCTATATCCTTCTACCTAATCATGTATAACAAAGAGAAATAAATATGATATCCAAGCCTTCAGATCTAATGAGCATGTAAAGCTCACCTAATGCAAGAATAGATATGCTCCTAATATTTGGGAAAAGGGCAAAAAGAAAAGCATGAGAAAAGGGAATAGATGAAGGTAGGCAATATTTTGAGTGTACGAACCTAAATGCACTTAGATAAGAGAGAGTCCAAGTATATGAAAGGGCAGTGGAGTTAGTTTTGTCTTTCAATATCATTTCATTTCTTTAGTTTCTAGCAAGAGTTCGTTTGGTCATACATGAATGTCATAAATTTGTAAATTCTCCAATGGAGAGCCCTACTAAAGTTCCAAGTGAAATAACTTCCACAAACAGAATTTTGAAAGGAATTTGATCAATGAGACTGAGTTTTTCAGAATAATACTGGTAATAATCGAAAATGTTCAATGAATGATGATGATAATCTTGCTATATGCTGCTACTTTGTTGTCATGAAATATAGTTCTAACCGAATGCTAATAAACAATAACAGAACAGGCTTCACTGCAGTTGCATGATTGTCATTCCACTAATTGAATCACTGTGAAAACAAACCGCAAAAGAAAAATACGAGACTGCCAGGAAGAAGGAAAATTCAAAATTCAACTACATGTAGCTAAGGCTGCACAATTTCTAAAAGAATGTACCTTGAATTGAAGGAAGAATTGTGATGACACCTATGAACTTCTCATATTCGTCCAAGAGGGGACTCGAGAGTATGATCATCCACATACCACAGGTCGTAATCTCGGAAACGCTTAATCTTCTTTTCAAAACCTGTGATATAATTATTATGTATTATAACATGCATTCCCTTGGTTTCCTGTACCCATGACTGGTTCTTGAAGTATAGTCCACCTGTTGGGAATGCTGTCTGCGGCAGCAGGTATAGATCCACCTGTATATGATCATTGTAGCCAATTTTAGATAGTTATCTAAACTGCATGGTCTCTCTTTATGAGAAAATCTAATATATTTCGTCTTGTCTTGACCAAAAACTGAAGAATTCTTCCCGCATTTGTGCCATAGTTAAGAGATTTAATCCAAGTGACAGAACCTTGAGTGAACAAACTACTAGATCAATTGGTTTCAGCAGCTTGGCAGATTGTTAGCTTAAAGGAAAATTTGATTCTGATTCTAGATTACCAAAGGGAAAAAAATTGTCTACTCTAAGGCTAGTTTGATAATAATCTTGTTCTTGGTTTTCTACTTTTAGGCTTATATAGAAACAATTGCTATTTCTACCGGTTACCACTGCAACTTCGGTCCCCTTTGAACGTCTAAGATTTCCAGGGCCCATTTGGAGAGTGTAAAGAACTGAGTACCAGGAAAAACACTGTTTGTAGATGAACCAAATTTTGACGAGGGACATGAAACAATTCGACAAGCTTATTTTTTGTAGACTAAAAAAGTGTTTTTAAAAGGGGAAAATCTAGACAAAGAAATTGTAAATCGGACAAGCTTAATTTTTAAAAACTAAAAACAAACATATGGGACCCTTTCATCCCTTGGATAGCCCCAAGAAGCTGGTATGGCCATTGGAATCATTTCGGTTTTCACAGGCTCAAAGTCCATTCACTCTTCAAAGAAAATTGTCGACAAAGTTAGCTTGGAGAATCGCCCTATTAAAAAAAATGTGGCACAGCATATACCCAAAGAAGTGAGTTTCTTCTTGTGTGAGCTTAGCTGTGAAAACATAAACACAAGATGAGACATAAAAATGGCTTCCCACATGCTCCCTCTCCCTGTTTTTTTTCTTTTCTTTTTTTTACTTTTTTAGAAATATCTGGAGACCCAAGGCCATATCCTCTCAACTGTTCTTTTGCTGGTAATTTCTGGATTTCCATTCTCTTCGCTTAAAATTGGCAAGTGGCATGCCCACTAGATATCAAGGAGCTATTCTTACTATGTTTGTCGGCCACTCTTTTAGGGAAAAAAAAAGGAAATTCTTTTGGCTGCAGCTCGATAAAGCTTTCTTTTGGGATCTTTGGCTTGAAAGCAACAATAGCATCGTCAATGACAAAGAAAAATCTTTGCTTTATAATCGAATGGAAGTTCATACTTTGTATTTATCTTGTGATAATTTCATAATACACCATCCTTTTTGTGTTCTTACATGGTGTAAATTTGATTCTCCTTTCAATGTTTTCTAATTTTTGTAAACTTAATTGTTATCGTATGGGGTCTAAGCAGCTCAATTACGATATGATAGTAAGAACTATAAGGCAAGAAAAACAAACCTCTCCGGCGGTTTTATTCAGTGCCCAGTTGAAAGCAGGTTGATCATTTGATTTCTTTGCTTTGGACCATGGCTGAGCTTTAAGTTCATCAATCCACTTCTTCATGATCAGTTTTGCTCCATTGGTGGGGCGTAAGAAAATCATGCAGCTGCATATGTAAGTGCGGCCCTTTTTCCCTGGAGGTGGCAAATCATGAGAGTGGTGCAAAGGTTTTACCTGTTAAGGCACGAGGACAAATAACCTTATGTTAATCAAACAAGGATGCATGCACATTTCATCAAAATTTAAGATGAGAGTTTAGTGTCACCACGCTTCTCAAGTTATATTAAGCTAGAGATCTACAAGTACCACATTTTCCAGTCAATTTGATTGATTGATCAAAGAAATTATCAAATATACAAATGTTTAACCAAAGGTGAAATTTCAAGAAGCTAAATCCTCAACATTTTTCATTAAAATTTTCCCGAACTTATTATGAATGTTTCTTTTTTGTAACGGCCCAAACCCACCGCTAGCAAATATTGTCCTCTTTGGACTAGAAAAATCCTTTCGGGCTTCCCCTCAAGGTTTTTAAAATGCGTCTGCTAGGAAAAGGTTTCCACACCCTTATAAAGAATGTTTCGTTCTCCTCCCTAACCGATGTGAGATCTCATAATCCACCCCCCTTCGGGGCCCAGTGTCCTCGCTGGCACTCATTCCCTTCAACAATCGATGTGGGACCCCTCAATCCATCTCCTTTCAGGGCTCAACATCCTTGCTAGCACAATGCCTCTTGTCCACCCCCCCCCTTCGGGGCTCAACCTCCTCGTTGACACATCGCCCGGTGTCTAACTCTGATACCATTTGTAACGGCCGAAGCCCACCGCTAGCAGATATTGTCCTCTTTGGGCTTTCCCTTTCAGATTCCCCTCAAGGTTTTTAAAACGCGTCTGCTAGGGAGAGGTTTCCACACCCTTATAAAGAATGTTTCATTCTCCTCCACAACCGATGTGGGATCTCACATCTTTCTTACTCAAAGATTAAGAAATAGAAAATTAGACTTTATACACAAGGAAAGTGTAAGCAACACAAGTCCACAAACATTGCACCAGATGAAATGGGAAAAAAAGGGAGAGGAAAAGTTGTATGTACCGCAGCCATGTCATCTGTGAAGTACACATCATGTTTCCCTTGCAGATAAGGAAATGGATCAGCCAGCCATACCATATCAACATCATTGTACATAACATTATAACCAAGCTCCAAAATGTGTAGTAGGTGTCGTGGTCTTCGGGACGTGAAGTTGAAGAATCCCTGAAAAGTGAAGACAATCATTTTCATTTCACATAGGCAGTGAATTTGGCTGAAGATTTTTTATTATTATCTTTTTTTAAAAAACTGAGCTTTCATTGAGAAAAAAATGAAAAAATACAAGTGGCATCATGTTTAGAAAACACATGCAAGAATGAAAATGTTCATGACCAAGTGCTGCATTAACAAAACATCTTTGCCCAAGCAATCTTAAATGTGATGAGATATTGAACAGAGAAGCAAAAAACACTGAATATGTTTATATAAGCAATCATGTTTTTCGTTTCAAATAAAATAAATAAATCTACGCCTATGATAAAGAAACAAAATTTATGAAAGCACATAATAGAGTCAACTAACCACACCTGAGAACCAAATTTATGAGCCGTTTGAGCATCAGGAGCTGGTGGGACGAGCACTGCATGCCCCGGCCATCGTTCATTCACCTTATAGAGCGTTGCATAGTCCTCTGCAATAACAAGAACTTTCTCGTGGTGCTTCTGCCGAGTAACACTAATCAACCAATTATTAAGAAACGGCAAGTAGGGTTGGCTCACAGCGCAAACAATCACAGTCCCGTTCCTAGCGACGAACGACGCAGCTTCAGCCAATGAGTATTCTCGCCATTTATCGTTCGAGATCTTGGAGCTTGAGAAAATACTCTCTTGTATATTCATCCAAGGTAAGAAGACCCCGAGAATCACAATAAGAGAAAGCAGAGCAAGCAGATTTAAAGGGCTGAATATGGAAAAGGATCTCTCAGAACTCGAGGAAGAACGAGGAGAAAGTGGGTACGAATTTGCAAGTGGGTTATGAATGGGTCTTTGGTGCAAGATCGACGGCATCTTCGTGCATTAAAAAACACAGAACAGTGTGAAGCCGATGTCAAGTAAATCTCTAAAACTTTGAGCCAGAAGGAGGAAGATGAGAACTATCCCCAAATCATTCGTCGCAGAATCAAATTGCAAAATCAATCAACAACATTCAAACAAGAAATGAACACAAATCAACTGCAGATAAGAACTCCCATTCCATCAGGAGTACGAAAACTGAACTCTCAAGGCCAGATTCGAGCTTAAGAAACCAATTAAAAACCAATCTTAACAAACTTTCTGTGCCAATAATCGGATCAATCACAATGAGAGGAAACAAAACGCAAATGGCAGTGGGCAAACAGATCAGCAGAACTTAACCATGAGAAATTGCCACGGATTCATCCGCAATGATCAATGATCAATGATCTGAAATTATTCGGACATGATTCAGAATACGAATTCAAAAACTAAAAGTAACCAAAAGAAAACGAGTTCATAAACCAAAATTACTAAGATTTACCTTGTCGTTGGAAATCAAGCTTCCACAGAGGCTCTGGTGCTTGAAGAGTGAGGATCTGAGAGGTAGAACAGTGGAGAGTGGCGGTGGCGGTGGCGGGGAGCTGTTTTAGCAGTTTCTTCGCTTAATACTAATAGGCAAAAGAAATAGAAGATGTGGACTAATTATGTCAATATGATATTTTGTAGGGGGTTTTCTGCAAATAGTCTTGGATTTTTGTTAAAACATTATAAAAATATGATATTTTGTGGTATTTAATGGTGTGTGAATTTTCAACTACTCTTTTCTTTATTTTTTTTAAATAATAAATATTATTTTTATATAATTATAATTAAACAATGGCAATCTATTTATTTCCTTTTCATAAAAATAGAAAAGGATTGGGAAATAAAATAAATAAATAAATAAATAAATAATGATTTTTTTTTAATTAAAAGTATAAAAGTTTAAGAATTTACTAGACATTTTAAAAAATTTAACATTTACATGTAATACTTTTAAAAAAAAATTAAAACTCGCCCCATTTGTTAACATAAATATAGATATTTTTTAATAATGTGTATAAATGTAATTTTTTTAAAAAAAAAGAGAAAATTAAAATCAATAAAAAAAATCCTTATAGTGTGTGTGGAACACATCTTATTGATGTGGACATAATTGTGATTAGTAAAGATTAATGGGCGATTAGTAAAGATTAATGGGTGATTAGTGAATTGTGTTGATAATTCAGCTTATCCAAAATAATTATAGGTTTATCTATACAGATATTTCTCCTTCTCTGCAGTCGCATTTTCTCACCAGTTAAAGAACGATCGGCTCTGTGGTGTAAACATCTTCGTTCGTTCTTAAAGAAAAACAAGGAAAAAAATGGTATTTTCTGTATTGGATTTCGTTTAATTCTTGAATTAGCTGTCGACTGTGTATTTCCATGGCTCTTCTCGCTCGTGCACCGGAATTTTCCATCGTCTCGAAGATTATCAGCCATCCCAATCCTAGAAATGTTAAAGGCTTCAGGGTTTCATCGAATTTTGGGACGATCGGCGCTAAGGCTATGATTAAGGTTTGTTCGGAAGTGAAGGGTTCTGAAATTGGTGTTTCGAAATGGGATCAGTATGTAAAGCTGCACGGACAGTTTGCAACTCCATTGAAAGGGGACTCCAAGATGAGTAAAGAGGAGGAAGAAAAGCAGAATTATTATGTGAATATGGGGTATGCTATACGAACCCTGAGGGAAGAGTTTCCGGAGCTTTTCTACAGGGAGCTTAGCTTTGATATATACAGGTATTTAATGTCTGTCCTTTTGTTTTATTGATTGTTGTGAAGATTTCTTTTTTGTATATCTTGTATGATCGATGTATCAGGATGGAAGAGAGCCTAGAACTGTGGTGCAATAATTTGTATGTTGTAATTGTTGGTAGTTGTAGGTTTGATAGAAGTTTTCAGTGAGATGATGTGAGAAGACAAAGGGGAAAAAGTCATCGTGAGATCCCACATTGATTGGGGAGGAGAATGAAGCATCCTTTACTAGAGTGTAGAAACCTCTCCCTAACAAACGCTTTTTAAAACCTTGAGAGGAAGCCCAAAAGGAAAAGTCCAAAGAGGACAATATTTGTTAGCGGTGGATTTAGGTTGTTACGGTGAGAGTGAGAGATGATCAGTTTTCTCCATCATTTCACAAACCTTCCAATTCTTAGTGAAAGGTTGATTGTGTGGTGGTGGAGGATGACATGGGAATTGAGGAAGAGATTACTTCCTTTTTCTCCAAGTTGCATGCTCCTTATCCGCTTCCTAGACAGTTCTTGGAAGCTCTTGACTGGTGTCCTATCCTAGTTAGGGAAAATGAGGAGTTGAAGCCCTTTTACCTTGGAGGACATTCTTAAGGTGGTCTTTGGCTTTGCTAGGAATAAGTTTCCTTGACTGGATGCGTTCACTATGGACTTCTTTTAGGATAATTGGAATTGTGTCAAGGAGGATTTGTGGAAAGTTTTCGCATAACTTTTTGAGAGGGGTATTATTTGTGAAATCCCACATCGGTTGGAGAGGAGAACGAAATATTCTTTATAAGGGTGTGGAAGCCTCTCCTTAGCAGGCGCGTTTTAAAAACCTTGAGGGGAAGCTTGAAAGGGAAAGTCTAAAGAGGACAATATCTGTTAGCGGTGGGCTTGGGGCTGTTACATTATCAATAATGCAAGTATGAGTGAGACTTACATGTGCCTAGTTCCTAAGAAAGACAACAATGACAAATCACAATATGAAGCATTTTGGGCCCATTAGTTTGGTCACAAGTTTATATAGGATTATTGCTAAGGTATTGGCAGTTCGGTTGAGGAAAGTTTTTCCTAGGACTATTTTGAATACTTAGGGGCCTCTATGGCTAGGAGGAAAATTTTGGACAAAGTGTTGATAGCTAATGAGGCCATTGAGGACTATGGTCACAGTAAGAAGAAAGGGATGATTTTCAAAATAAATTTTGAAAAAGCTTATGACCATGTAGACTGGAATTTTTAGACAGGGTCTTGGAGAAGAAGGGGCTTGGTATTAAGTGGAGATCTTGGATGTGGAACTGTATCAGGTTGGCATTGTGGGAGTTGATGAGGCTTAATAGCTCATGTTGGAGTTAGTCGCTAGGCCTTTTTTATATTATATTCGTAATTATGATCTTGGTTTGATTTTGTTGAATTGGAGTCCTAATGTGTAGTTTCTGAGATGTTCTTTTATGGTGCTTGTTTCTTGTATGGCCTGTATTTTCTTTCATTTTTCTCACAGCGCAACTTCTTACCAAAAAGAAATAAGAGAAACAAAATAGGATCAAAGGAGAGGTGTGAAGAGTGGAAAGGAAAACTTAGAGATGGGTTTATATCAGATCAATTTTAATTTTAAAGGTTAAGTGGAAGCACGGTTGGTATTTGATAAAATGTCTCATCCAGATGTGGTTTCTTGGAGCATTATGACTGATGAGTTGGTAAAAATCCATGTTGTGAAGTCTTCAGACTTCTGGAGAGTTAGAAACAGAAGGAACATTTCTGTCTTAGATCTGCAAAGAAGAATCCTTCCACGATGTGATGGCAATGGTGTAATGTCAACGATGAGAGGAGAGATGTGGTGGTAGATGGTAAGGAGAGCAG
The DNA here is from genome assembly GCF_002738365.1 of Cucurbita moschata. Taxonomy (NCBI): domain Eukaryota; kingdom Viridiplantae; phylum Streptophyta; class Magnoliopsida; order Cucurbitales; family Cucurbitaceae; genus Cucurbita; species Cucurbita moschata. The sequence goes on along the minus strand of NW_019268546.1, from coordinate 1,332,725 downwards.
TGAGCGACAACGACAAGCTTTGACCAAGGAAAGAAGAAAAAAGAAAGGCGAAAAGGGAAGAAGAGAGAGAAGAGACTACCTCATAAAAAAGTTGGAGCGACCCCTATTTTTCCTCTTAAATATACGACCGTTATTACATGCATGTCATGACATTTTAAACTAACTCAAGCAAAAATTCTTTTTGAAAACTTGGAGTCTCTAAGAAAATATTTCAAATGTTTTACTTTGCAATTGATACTCCAAGGCTAGCGTGGTGTTCTCAGTCCAATGGTCGGTCTAGAAAGATGTGCTTCCTCCATCATTCACCCTATAGTGAATTCGGTTGATGATGAGGTTTTGATGTTTTTTTATGTACTTCCATGACCCTTTGCAGAAGATGGGTCGATTTGGACATGATGTAGGAGTATGTTTGGCCTTTATAAGTTTTCTCCACAAGGCATTGTCTTTGTGATAATATCTCTGTATCCATTTGGCGAGGAGAGCTTTGTTCTTCTCTTTTATCGAAAATAGTACAAGTTCTCCCTTGTCTGCTAGGAGGTATATGATATTTCATCAGATAAGGTGTGACAAATAGTTTATAAATAATCGTTCTATATCTGTAGACACTTTTTGTGGCATTTTGAATAGAGATATGTAGTAAGTGGGGAGGTTGGATAGTGTGTCTTGTATTAGGGTGAGCATTTCGCCTTTGGAAGTATAAGATGATGACCATGTTGATAACCTTCTTTCTATTTTTTCAATAATGGTCTTTCAGAAGGAGAAAGATTTGTAGTTCCCATTGAAGGGTAATCTTAGGTACATATTTTGTCGGCAAGTCTTTAATAATCTGTATGCTAATATTGATGCCCATAATCTTTATTTTTTGGAGATTGACATTTTGTCCTAAGCATCTTTTGAAGGTTTATACCATCTCGATCATGTTTTTTATGGAGACATCTGAAAAATTAGAAAAGAGAATTGTATCATCCGCAACAAACTGAAGGTGGTTGATGCTTAAGCCTTCTTTTCCAACTTAAAAGTTATTTATCTGCCCTTCATATTAGACCTTAGTGAGTAAGCGACTGAGGCAATCCATTGCCATTATGAAAAGGAAAGGGGATTGTGGATCCCCTTTTCAAAGAACCCGTGAGGCATGAATCTTCCCTCTCGGTCTTCCATGGATGATCATGGAGAAATTTGTGGATGAAATGCAACCTTTTATCCATCCCGCCATTTTGAGCCAAAGTCTTTTGCTACAAGAATATTTTCGAGGAAAGTCCAATCGACCTTATTGAAGGCTTTTTCCAAAAATTTGATGACTACACTTTTTTGTTTCTTTTTTTTCCATTCATATATAAGTTCATTTGCCACAAGGGATACATGGAGGATTTGCCTTCTCTCTACAATAGTTGTCTGTAGCCCAATAATCGTGAAAGGTAGAACCCTTTTAAGACACTCTGATTGACCATTGCTATGATTTTGTATAGTTTGGTCGTAAGACTTATGGGGTGAAAGTTGGCGACAGTGTGGGCATTCCTTTTGTTTAAGATCAAATAGATGTATGTTTTATTTCGGTTACCATTGATAATTCTATTATGAAAAAGAATCGTGGAACACTCTCATGATATCAGCTCTCAAAATGTTCTAACATTTTATAAAAATTTCTGAGGTTAAACCATTTGGTCTTGGAGTTTTTTTGAAGCCTAGGAACTACATTGCCTTCCTACCTTTTCTTCGGTGAAAGGATCCTCAAAGGAGGCTTATTGCTGTTGGTTAATTGGGCTCCCGTCAATATTGTTTGGAAATTCGATAAAGGGTATCGTCCTTTGCATATAAGGATGTGTAAAGTTCAATTACAATTGCATCTTCGTTTACCACTTCTGCCTTGCGTTGATAGAATTTTCATGATGGTACTCTTTCATTTCTTTGAAGCCATGTTATGATAGAAAATTTTGGAGTTTATGTCGCCCTTTTCTAGCCATCATTTTTTACATTTTTGTCTCCAAGATTGCTCTTCCTTTGCTGCCAACTAGGTGAGTTTTAAGCTAATGTGATAGAGCCCTCCATCTGATCAAGGAGAGCAATTTCAGTAAGGAGTTGGTTTATTTTTGTGGAAATACAACAAAAAAAACCTTCTTGTTTCATTTCTTCAAGACTTCTTTTAACCTTTTAAGTTTGTTGATGAAACTATGCCCCGCCCATCCACGGAAGGGTGTGTTCTTCCACCGGTATTCTACCATTGACAAAAATTCAACGTGGTTATATCACATATTCTCGAAGCAGAATAGTGAGGGGCCATTTATAGTAGTCCATAGTAAGTACAATGGGATAATGATCAGATGTAGGTTTATTCGGTCTTTAAACACTAGTGTTACTAAATTTTTTGAGGGGACCTTTTGTAGCTGAAATCTGTCGATTAGTGTCAAGGTGGGTGAGATCTGCTATTTGATCAGGTATAGAGACCATTACTTATGAGAAGGTCAATGAGTTCAACTTCTATTATGAAGTTATTGAAGTGTCTCATGCCTCTGATAACTTTTCCGCTAGATTTTTCATGTGTCCACTGAGAGATATTGAAGTCACCAGCCAAAAGCTAGTTTTTTGTGCGAAGGCTATATAGGTCTTGTAACTCCGGCCAGAAGAGAGGTCTTTCTTGATATCTATAAGGGCTATAGATCCCTGTTATCCAAAAATTGTAACTGTCGGCCAATATAATATGTGTGGTTTGGGTGTAAATACCTTTGTTGACTTCGGAGATGATCAAAGTTGGGTTATTCCACATTATTAAGATCCCCCGATGTTCCTGAGGCATTAAAAAATGTCTAATCAATATGTCTAGCACTCCAAAGGGATTTAACTATCAAGCGATCAACAAAATTCAATTTTGTTTATGGAAGAATGACCCTAATGAGATTGTATTTGACGAGGAAGGTCTCGCTGAGGGCTCTCTTTTGCCAATCTCCTAAGTTTTTGACCTTTCAAGAGATAATAATAATAAAAGATAGTGGTCACCCAATTGTGACTAGTTGGATTTCTCATAATTGATGCTCGAAAGGGGGCCAATAATCTCCCTAGTTAGTTTACTCTGTTTCATGGCTATAGTGGGCTTATTTTTCCCCGATGGAATAGTTGTGATACACATGTGGTGTTCTTTTTGCCATGGTGCCAGAACTTGAATGGGCTATTACTGATGTGAGTTTCGCCAATATTGGGGCGATTTCTTTTGCCTTGTTTTATTCTTCTTTCTGGAAAAAAAGTGTCAAGCTCTATATTCACGAGGATAATCACTGATAGAGAGACAGAGAGATTGGGCATACTCGCAGTAGGAGATGAGGAGATGTGGAGAAGGGGAGATGACTAGATGCATATTTGTCATCGGTGTGGAGAAGGGGAGATGACTAGATGCATATTTGTCATCGGATTCTTGGTGAGAGTCAACCATGGAGAATTTTGTTCCTGGAACGAGGATTTTTTTTGGTTCTTTACGATGATGGCATGTTTTTCTAGTGATACTGTCACAACTTGTGGATCAAGGATAAAAAGTGGTATAGTAGATGAGATTGTGGAGGTTAGCGAAAAGTAGGGTGGGGGATTGGTGACCTTTGGTTTATGTGGGGGAGGTGGACTTTTATATGCGGCGGTGGGTTGGTCGACTGGGGTAGCTATGGGTCCATGAAGGGGAGGGTGCAAGAAATGGGTTTGGTTGAGGGGTTTAGCGATTTTTGTAGGAGTGGTCCTAGAAAGTTGGGGGCGATCCATGGTGGATGGGGGTTGTATTTACCTTTTCAGGGCTATGGGATATGACCTGGTGATGTGTAAATCTAAGATTAAGATTGTTGAGTAATACTGTACTTGAGAAGCCCCTTTTGGTGATGTGCCTTTGTCGTTTGACCAAGGTATGGTCCAAGAATGCCTCCTGAAGTTTCTACGATAACTTCACTATCCTTGATGGTGCAAAATCCTTTTATTGTTGCTTCGGTTCCATGGAAACTGACCATTGCATCAACAAACAAATCTCCATGGAAGCAAGGGTCAAGACCATAAGGGGAATACTTCCTCTCTCTAAGTTTTTCTTGATTTGGATGGTGGCTTGTATCAAATCCACACGCGATGAAGTCTTTTTGGCAATCTCAATAAAACTTCCATAGGCATCTCCTATGAGTTTCAAAGTTTTAATATTCCAACAATCGAAGTTTTAATATTCCAACGATCGAGTGGAAGTGTAACAGCCCAAGTTCACCACTAGCAGATATTGTCCTCTTTGGGCTTTCCCCTTTCGAGCTTCCCCTCGAGATTTTTAAGACGCATCTGCTAAGGAGAGGTTTCCACACCCTTGTAAACAATGATTTGTTCCCCTCTCCAACCGATATGGGATCTCACATGAAGGGTGGCTTCTTGTCAAGGGGCCAATTTACTTTTGCCAAGTAGAGTTGTCGAGCATTCCTTTACACCATCTTGAGATACTAATAAAGTGAATTTTCCCTCTAACGAGGAATCTGGCTGATTTAGGGATGAATGAGCTCTTGGGATAAGTTCTCCTTATCTGAAGAAGGAAAACGTCTCCTCCAATTTGAATAAGGTGAAGCCCCTTCTCTTTTGAGTGAAGGGTCTGTACCTTCTTTATATCAGAGGTTATCTCCAAGGTGTTATATTTTTTTTTAACAACAAACAAAACTTGTCATCGATGAAATGAAAAGAGACTAATGCTCTTTGTGGTTTCCATGTTGATTCTACGACTAGATCGAGAGACTATAATAGACCTATGTAAGAGTAGAGTACTAGTATGAGATTTGCTGGGGGATTAGTAGTATATTAGTCAGGGGAATAGTGGTAATGAGTTAGCGGTGTCTTTGTTATTTTTTGTTTTGGACCTTCCAAATCATTCCCGAGGGAGGTTCAAGAACTGTTTTTGATCAAATTCGTAGGAATCAATAGAAAAGTCAAATCCCTTATGATACACCAAACTCGGCTCGGTTATTGATAGAGTGAATAGATCTACCATCTCTTGAAATCTCTCTTCTGATTCAAAATCATGGTGTAACGTGTATCCCCTCCTCTTCCGGTCATGGAATAAATGAAATAAATAAATAAATAGATTTTTGTTCCAGAATGAAGTCTCATTGGAACTATCCATACCTTGTTCATCCTTTGGAACCATATCACATCCCGAATCTGAAGAAATAGGAGGAATTGAGACGGTATGATCTTGAACATATTAACTATTTCTTTATTTTTCGATCCCCTAGAAGGAGGCAAAAGAAACATCTTATTGAGAATAAGGGGTGTTAGGGACACATGATCATTTTAGTGGAGTGTCTATTATGGGGGACTTGGGGGAGAGATAACCCTCTCGAATGCCTATGGTTATATTGTAATTAACTTTTGGCATTGTAATATATTAGCATATTGTGTTTTTATGTGCTTGGATACCCACCAACCTCACTCTGAAATCATAAAATTCAATAACAAATGGGTAGTTCTTGTGGCAGGTGAGTGTTTGAGGGTAATGGCTTTTAACCTCGATAAACACGATTATTTTGTAATTAGTCTTTAAATCTCTTTTTACTAGACTACAACCCCTTCCTTTTGTGCCCACATATTCTTTCACTATGTTTTGATATGATTTGGAAAGACCACTACTAAAAACTCTTATTGGGAGCTGAGCCACAAGGGTGTCTAAACACCCATCCATGACAAGATTCCAAAAAATGGCTACCTTCATGATTGATTTTGCTGGCTAGAGGGGCCTACCATTTGCAAGAAAGATTTAGAATTTCAGGACCACCTTTTTCTCAACTGGCCCTTTGCTGGAAACCGCTGGAATTTGATACTTTGCACGTTTATTTGCCACATTGCCCTTCCTAATGACACAATCACCTTCTTCCTTTTATAGTGGTGGGGCATCCGTTGAAGAAAGACAAGAACACCCTTTGGCTTCACGGTGTTAGAACTTTTTTTTTTCCCTTCTTTTCCTTTTGGACCTTTGGCTTAGAAGGACGAATCTTTGTCGACATAGAATTGCCTTTTCATACTCATTTCAACTACTAGAGTACTGTTTTGTAATAGTCCAAGCCCACCGCTAGCAGATATTGTCTTCTTTGAGCTTCCTCTCAAGGTTTTCAATACGCGTATGCTAGAGAGAGGTTACCACACCTTTATAAAGAATACTTCGTTCTCCTCCCCAACCAACGTGGGATCTCACAGTTATCGGCCAATTGGAAGAACTTTTTTGTAATCTCTCTTGGCTTCCTTTGCTTTCCTCCCCCTCTTTTCTATTCTCCCAATTTTTGTAATAGATGGATGACGTGACTTTAAATATGTGAGTATTGATATATCGTATAGCGTGAGACAAATATTAGGTGAACTAGAATGATTACTTTTTTTAAGTTCAAGAACTAAATAGACGACGTAGCAATGATTTGAATGGGATATGGTTTGACATTTGACCACGTAGCAATGATTTGATGCTGCTGCTTATGCACTTGGAATTTCAACTCTTTGAAGTAACAAGTTCTTTTCAAATAGCATTTACCATATTCTACCTCATCTTATCTTGTAATATTCTGATTTTCCTCTTTTGTTCTGACTTCCATGCGAAGAGATGACATTGTATTCAAAGATCCTCTCAACACTTTCACTGGCATTGACAACTACAAGTCAATCTTATGGGCACTACGATTCCATGGAAAGATCTTTTTCAGGGCTTTGTGGGTCGATGTTATAGGCGTATGGCAGCCAATGGAGAGCGTCATCATGGTTCGATGGACCGTTCATGGCATCCCACGAGTTCCATGGGAGAGTCGTGGTCGATTTGATGGGACCTCCGAGTATAAGCTTGACAAAGAAGGTAAAATCTACGAGCACCGTGTCGACAATATAGCTCTCAACTCACCACCTCCCAAGTTTCGGGTTCTGACCGTGGAAGAGTTGGTCCAAGCCATTGGCTGTTCGTCTACTCCGAAACCCACTTATTTTGAAACGTCATCGTCTTCTTCAGCTTCAAACGAAACATAGGTCAGTTGAAAGTGATGGAAAAAGTTTTGGAATATGGTTTGGTTAATTGTCTGTTAATATGTTGGGATGATACTGTTTTATAGCATAAGGTGGTACAAAATTTCAGTGCTGTGTTTGTGTGTATAATCAGGCTGTAATTACTGTTTTACCCATGTTTTTCATCTTATGAGCCTTTGTACAAACATTGTAAGTGATATATAATGTGAATTTGAAGGCCAATTTTGTGTATTTCTTGATGGGAATGTCTGATGAACCAATAATATATCCAAACTCTAGTTGAGCTCCAATGGTAAAAATTATCACAAACTTACCATCGTCGTTCTAGATTTTTAATTTTTTTATCGATGTTTAAAATCTAAATATTTTAAAATGCAAGAGTTACCCCTAATTATAAAATAAATTGAATGATTAAAATTTTATTTTCTTAAATGGTAAGAATAACACAATATTAATTTTTATTTTTTAAGAGCTTACTTTTAAAATTTCATAAATATAAATGCAAGAGGTGATTAATTAAATGCAAGGTTTAACGTAGTTGACTTCCTACAATTTATAAATTTTTTTGAAATTTTTTTTTGTACAATAAAGTATAAACACTACTTACCTTTCGAATTCAAATTGGGTATATGTACGTTGGTTGGGCCGGATAGATATTATTTATTCAAATAGGGTGTATGTAGGTTGGTTGGGTCGGGTAGATATTATTTAGTAAACAATTTTTATTGAATAATGCACCCAAATCAACCCAATCATAATTTTTTTTTTGAGTTGGTTCATTCATTCAATTTTTTTTTAATAAAAATAAAATGTTAATCTGTAAAATATTTATTTATTTATTTTTAAATATTTAATTTAGTTTCCATATATATTTTGAAAAATTACCTTAAAATTTATTTTAAAAAATTGTTTATACATATATTTATTTATTTAGTCGTGAACATCAAACTTTGGTACCAAAAATGGTTGCCATTAAATTAGATTCTATGGATGTCTATAAAGTTGGTTTGATGGGAGAAATATATTAATTGTTTCAATGTTCGACCTTTGTAACAATAATAATAATAATAACAATAATAATGATAATAATAATAATAATAATAATAATAACAATAACAATAATAATAATAATAATAATAATAATAATAATAATAATAATAATAATAATAATAATAATAATAATAATAATAATAATAATAATAATAATAATAATAATAATAATAATAATAATAATAATAATAATAATAATAATAATAATAATAATAATAATAATAATAATAATAATAATAATAATAATAATAATAATAATAATAATAATAATAATAATAATAATAATAATAATAATAATAATAATAATAATAATAATAATAATAATAATAATAATAATAATAATAATAATAATAATAATAATAATAATAATAATAATAATAATAATAATAATAATAATAATAATAATAATAATAATAATAATAATAATAATAATAATAATAATAATAATAATAATAATAATAATAATAATAATAATAATAATAATAATAATAATAATAATAATAATAATAATAATAATAATAATAATAATAATAATAATAATAATAATAATAATAATAATAATAATAATAATAATAATAATAATAATAATAATAATAATAATAATAATAATAATAATAATAATAATAATAATAATAATAATAATAATAATAATAATAATAATAATAATAATAATAATAATAATAATAATAATAATAATAATAATAATAATAATAATAATAATAATAATAATAATAATAATAATAATAATAATAATAATAATAATAATAATAATAATAATAATAATAATAATAATAATAATAATAATAATAATAATAATAATAATAATAATAATAATAATAATAATAATAATAATAATAATAATAATAATAATAATAATAATAATAATAATAATAATAATAATAATAATAATAATAATAATAATAATAATAATAATAATAATAATAATAATAATAATAATAATAATAATAATAATAATAATAATAATAATAATAATAATAATAATAATAATAATAATAATAATAATAATAATAATAATAATAATAATAATAATAATAATAATAATAATAATAATAATAATAATAATAATAATAATAATAATAATAATAATAATAATAATAATAATAATAATAATAATAATAATAATAATAATAATAATAATAATAATAATAATAATAATAATAATAATAATAATAATAATAATAATAATAATAATAATAATAATAATAATAATAATAATAATAATAATAATAATAATAATAATAATAATAATAATAATAATAATAATAATAATAATAATAATAATAATAATAATAATAATAATAATAATAATAATAATAATAATAATAATAATAATAATAATAATAATAATAATAATAATAATAATAATAATAATAATAATAATAATAATAATAATAATCATAATCATAATCATAATAATAATAATAATAATAATAATAATAATAATAATAATAATAATAATAATAATAATAATAATAATAATAATAATAATAATAATAATAATAATAATAATAATAATAATAATAATAATAATAATAATAATAATAATAATAGTATGATTTCCCTTAACGCTTTAAAACGCGTCTGGTAGGGAAAGATTTCTATATTCTTATAAAGGGTGTTTCGTTCTCCTCCCAACCAATGTGGGATATCACAGTCACTGTCCTCGAGAGATCTATTTCAAAGAAAGTCGTTCGAGACACTCGCATCACAACGCTCACCCTCCATGTGACACGAGGTAGCTTGACTAGGCCATAGGGCCCAAGGGTGTTAAGAGAGTTGACACCATACCGTTCCCCAAAGTACATTTTGAGTATTTTTTATCTAAAGAGTGTAGACATGATAAACTGACATACGGAGTCGTGGAGCGTCCGAACGATGTCCGATTGATATCAAATTTGGAAGCTTTCATATTTCATATAGATAGACTCGACTCTAGAACCGCATGACCAAATTCGTTGGAACCCCAACTTTCGAACAAACCTATCTTTTGACACTCTTGTCTACCTGTTTTTCATATCTTACTTATGTCTCATCTTCGCTCCAATGCCCACTCTACGTGATGTATTGGATGATACACTGTTATCTTTGGTTGCATCATGACACTCATCTGTTTTAACCCTTACGTAGTCAGATAGATGCCACTTGAGAGTCGTCATTTTACTTGTCGCACTGTGAGAGTCACAACCTATTCTCGTTTGTTTCCTGATTCTTCAATTAAATTTGACATTTTTTATTGAATTTTTTAATACCATAAGTTAATAGTTGACCATTTTTACCTTATTAGATTTTTTAAAAACACACATTTGAATATTTATATGTATGATAATTATGCTGTTATGCCACCCATACCCTCTTAATTAAATCACTGATTAATATAATCAAAATTAAAAATCAACCATATATTAAAAAAGTGAGGATTAAAAAAATATTTCCAAATATGTCATCAATTAATTATAAATATTAAACTAATTATCTGTAAACTATTTAAAAGTGAAAATATTACCGACGTTATAAAGTCCAATATCGAACTCGTTATCATATACCTAACAGCTCAAGTCGTCCATCTACCGCTAGCAACGGTTGTTTTTTTTTTTTTTTTTAACTTTTCCTTTCAGACTTTTTCTCAAAATTTTAAAATATGTTGGATTATGATTAAATTTAATTGAATTAATAAAAAAAATAATATTTATTTTGCTAAAAGTTAATTGTTTAAAAATTAAAAATCATAGCACGTGAGCGTAAAGAAAACGCACGTGCACTTGCATGTGATAGACTAGTTTTAAAATATACTTGTGAATATTTAAATGGAAATATGAAGATTAATATTATTGAGATGCAAATTCAAATTTAAAAATTGAAAACTAAATTAATTAAATCTTCGACCAGTTAATTTAGAATTTTTTTTAAAATCAATGTGAAATTGATACGGTTGAGAAAGTTAGAACTTCGATTAGACTAATTATTGAGTTGATGTGACTTTTGAGACATCCATATTCTAAACTGACCCGGTTAACTCATAATGTTTTAGACGGTTTCTCATCATGGGTCAATTGTGATCGTGTTGACTCAAATAAACTAATATAAATTGATGAAATAAGATAATAATGGTCACCATTAGAACGGTTGTTTGTGCAAAAAAAAAAACTCCAAAATTAAGTGTGTTGATCAAATCTCTTGTGAAAGATTCGAATATCAAACAAGTTTTCTTAAGGCGGTTTCTTATCGTTTTTGGGTTCTTAGATATTTAGATCTAAAAAAAGTTTTATTCTTTAATAAAATTGTTATATCAAATTCTCAACAGTTAGGATTAGATAAGAAGTTATCGTCGCTAAGTCATTAAGGACAAGCACTACACCGATACAAATCTCGAGCTGATGTGGGCCCCACGTGAAGCAAGTAGGGCATTTTCTAATGATACTAGGAAAAAAAAAAAAAAAAAAAAAAAAAAAAAAAAAAAAAAAAAAAAAAAAAAAAAAAAAAAAAAAAAAAAAAAAAAACCTTGTACTGACCAAAATTAAATTAAAGAATTAAGGAAAACAAAGGGTCCTAAAGGTGCGTTCTCATACATGATAGATCCAGCTGGTTCTTTGACGAGGAAGCAAATGTGCCTTCCATGTTCTACCTCATCATATATTATTATTATTATTATTATTATTATTTTATGTTTTATGTTTTGTGCCCTTTATTTTTGTTTATTGCCTATTGGCCCCAATTCAAAACGCACGTGCGTCCCACCATCCATCCACCACTTCCTCCCGCCTCTTCCCATCCCAATTCATTTCGAATCTTATCAAAAGTTTTACTTGGTGTGTTGGATAATGCATCGTCCTCCTTGATTACATCATAACAGGATAGAGGCAACTTGAGCATCGTCTCTTCCTGTCATGCATGTAAGGTCACAACCTACATTCTCTCGGTGATGTTGTGATACCATGCACCATGTTTTCCTCACTTAGATGGAATGTCATGTAGCATGTTTATGCAGGACGTTCGCCCAATTTTTGTACTCACACCATGTATTCTATGTTTTCAGGTAACTAGGAACAAGTGAGGGATGAGAGTAGACTCTAGAGAAGACACCATAGACAAGTCACTACTGCCTCAAAAAATGTTTTGTTCTTTTAAAAGAGTAATCTAAAGACACGGTAGTAGTTACCAAGTTGACTAAGTACCATGAGCCATGAACCTAAGCCAAGAATAAATGTAAAGTCCCTCGGCGTTCAAAGAGAGTGTTGTACCTTATCACCTACCACGGACACAATTTAAGAGCCTACAAGTATTTTGCTTATTAAATTTAAGAACCTACCGGTCAAGAATGAGAGCAGATTCTAAAGAAGGCGCCATGTTTCCTTATCTTATTTACCTCAAAATTAATTAAAAATAAATTTATTTTTGGAAAAAAAATAAATTCAACTATATTTTTCAAATATACCTTTTAGTCCTTATCTTACTTACCTTTTTAAGAAAAAGAAATACACTTTACTTTTAACACTTTAATTTCCTATTAAACAAAATTTAAAATTATAGTTTTAGGCCAATTTAATAACTATTTAATTTTTAATTTTTAGTTTTTTAAAATTGTATTTTTAACTCACGATTTATACAAAAACAATCAAATAAAATAAAATCGATTAAATTGATAAAAATATCTTTAAGCTTCACTTTTTATCTGAAAAAATATTTATAAATTTTTAAGTTTCAATAATAATAGACTGAATTTTGATTTTAAAAATACTCTTTTAACTTTAAAAAATATTCATCATCAATATTATATTTTAAAAGTTTTAAAAATAATTTACGAGATTATCTATCGATATTTAACAATATTTTTTTAAAAAGTTTTAATTATAAAAATAAATAATATTAGTGCTATTTCTCAATTTTCATTGATATTTTTTAAAATATAATATTAATGATAAATATATATTTTCAACTTTTTAAAATTGAGTATTAATGGTAAATATAATATTATCGGTAAATATAGTAATAATAAAACTTTTTAAAATTTAGTATTATTGATAAATATAGCAGCAATGAAACTTTTTAAATTTTAGTATTAATGATAAATATAGTAATGAAAGTATTTTTGAAACACTTATTAATTTAAAATTAAGAATATTTTTTAGATTTTTTTTTTACTTTAAAGATATTTTTTAGATAAAATATTAAATATTAAATTTAGGAGTATATTTATTAATTTAAACAAAAAAAGAAAAAAAAAATCATCGACGGTCAGAAAAACCAACAGCTGTGAGCGACTGGCACCTCCTTCAAAAATATCTCTCGAAATATTAATTTTTTAAGAAATAAAAATATCATCCCACCCAAATATTAAAAAAAGAAAAAAAAATAGTAATCCTGTGTATTCTCGTCCACATTAACATTCTCCGTTCTCTTATCTCCGCCGTCCATTTTTGAATCTTATTCCCTTACAACTGACGCGGTCGTATCTTCGCCACTCACCCGTCACTACGCATGACACCACACGTTACGCAAAAAATCATTGTTTTAACCGACTTTATTATCAATTCCCTTTTTTAATTCCTTAAATTCAAATTTTAAATTATTAATATTTCATCAATTTAGGAAATTTCTTAATCCCTCTCATTTATATTTAAAACACGCGTTACTTTATTTGAAACGATTTATTATCTAATTTAACATGAATTTCTATTGATTTAAATGGTTAAATAATTATAATTCATGAGTTGTGCCGTGGGATTAAATTTAAAATATAATATTTTATTTTTTAAGAAAAAAAATTGATGATGATGCGAGGGAAACGGCCCCCATGAATCAACCGTGTACTTCGCTGTTAACAATCACGACCTCTCCTTCTCCACTATTCATTCATTTGAATCTGTTTAATCTTTTCTATATTAGAACTTCCTAAAAGCGTCATGCAATTTGAGAAAGAGGGGTTCACACGTTCTTAGATTTTGAATCAATCCAGCCCTCTTCTCCTAATGGAGGGTTGAAAACAAGGAATCGAGTGTTCATTTGATCCTTTTTCTCTTCTGGGTTTCGTTGTTTTTTGGATTCCTTTTCCTCCATTGTTGGATTTTTGAAGGTCTGGTTCGGATATGGTGGCCGAGAAGTACATTTCGTCGGAGGAGCTTCTCAAGCACAACAAACCCGGAGATCTGTGGATTTCCATTCAGGGTAAGGTCTATAATGTCTCAGATTGGGCTAAAGTACATCCTGGTGGCGATGCGCCGTTTCTCCTCATGGCTGGTCATGATGTGACTGATGCATTCATCGCTTATCATCCTGGTACTGCTTGGGCGTATTTGGAACCCTTGTTTACTGGATTTCATCTCGAGGGTTTCCAGGTCTCGGAGGTTTCTAAGGATTATAGGCGGCTTGCTGCTGAGTTTTCGAAACAAGGTTTGTTCGAGAAGAAAGGGCATGTTACTATGTATTCTTTGATATCTGTTTTTATCATGATGTTCATTGTGGTTTATGGGGTTGTGAAATCTGAGAGTGTTTTGGTTCATTTGGGTTGTGCTATGATTTTGGGTATGCTTTGGATTCAAAGTGCTTATGTGGGTCATGATTCTGGACATTCTAATGTGATGTCGAGCCGTGGATTTAACAAATTGGCTCAAATTCTGTCTGGGAATTGCTTGACTGGGATTAGTATAGCCTGGTGGAAATGGACTCATAATGCTCATCATATCTCATGTAATAGCCTTGACCATGATCCAGATCTTCAACACATCCCTGTTTTTGCTGTTTCTGTTAATTTCTTCCGCTCTTTGACATCTCACTTCTATGGAAGGAAGCTGAAGTTCGATTCCTTGGCTAGATTCTTCGTTAGTTACCAGCATTTCACATTTTACCCTGTGATGTGTGTGGCTAGAGTGAATCTCTTTGTGCAAACATTATTGCTCTTGTTTTCCACTAGAAAAGTACCTGATAGAGCACTGAACATAATGGGGATTCTTGTGTTTTGGACATGGTTTCCTCTTCTAGTTTCGTATCTCCCTAATTGGCCTGAGAGATTCATGTTTGTTCTTGCAAGTTTCGCTGTTACTTCTCTACAGCATATCCAATTCTGCCTCAACCATTTCTCTGCAAATGTTTATGTTGGGAAGCCCATAGGGAATGATTGGTTTGAGAAGCAAACTAGTGGGACTTTGGATATCTCTTGTTCTTCGTGGATGGATTGGTTTTTTGGCGGATTACAGTTTCAGCTTGAACATCATTTGTTTCCAAGGATGCCCAGATGCCAATTGAGGAAGATATCCCCAATTGTTGTGGAGCTTTGCAAGAAACACAATCTTCCTTATAGAAGCTTGTCATTTTGGGATGCTAATGTCCGCACCATTAGAACTCTTAGAACAGCTGCTTTGCAGGCAAGAGATTTGACCAACCCTGTTCCTAAAAACTTGCTATGGGAAGCTGTGAACACCCATGGATGAACATGATGGTGAAGATGAACATGATGGTGAAGATGAACATGAAGAAGAAGGTCAGATCTTTCATAGTTCTTATCTAGACTTCTCAATAATGGTAGCAGTTTTTTTTTCTTGTTCTTTTTTATGTTTTGGATTATGTTTTTGATATGCATCTGAAACCATTACTCTCTCTGCTTCCTTTTGTTGCTTATTTCATTTGATTTTACTACAAATGTTCTGAACTTGTGATATGAATGAAGAAAGATTCATAAATTGTGGGTTTCTTTGAGTATGAACTCCCCTGTTTTAGAACATACAGCCATGTCCCATTTCGACCATTGTGTCTTTGATTACGAATCTTTGCTTTTATGTTCTGTTGTTGCTTTGTGTTGAGATTTTGAGTTGAAAATGGTCTGTTTCTGTTTTACCAAAGGGGTTTGGCCCTACAACACATGGTCTGTCGAAGGTGTGGCTCACTGGTCCCCTTCTCCTCTTTATAGGTCACTTCTCGGGTCGTGCTTTGTTTGGTTAACCCTAAACATTGGTCCGCTTCTCTTCTTTTTAGGTCACTTCTCTCGGGTTGTGCGGTTCGTTTTTGTTTGGTTAACCCTAAACATCGGTAAGATATTTGACTTGAAACTATTGATTTGGTTGAGGTAAGTATACATTTAACTCGAGTAATAAAGGATGTCGTAGGATATTATCTCAAAACTAAAATTTCGTAGCACGATTAATTCATACCTAAACCAATTTGATTACTCGAATTGTGATACATTCTTGTACTTTGGGTGAAGTAGAAAGGGGTGCTATCAATTAATATTCGTGAATCTGATTCGTTCGGTCAAATTGATGACTAATTTACGAGAGCGACGGGTGAAAATAGAACTTTCAAAGTGAAGAAAAAGACATTTGAATTTTGTAAATGCTAAGACTTAATCCATAAGGGACCAAGTTATTTCAAACAAAATGTCTTGCTTTAGAAGTAATACATGATCACGTTGTCGTTTTCAATACGAATAAATGTTAACTCCGTTCTCACTCTCTCAATTATGGTAAAAATGGCCAAATATATATATATGTTAGCTCACCTCGATGTCTAATATGACCATAATTCACTGGCCAAAAAAATGTTAGATTGATATAACTTATCTCGATTTTGTTATGGCCAAACATCGTTAGTATGAATTTAGCTCTTGTGGTGGTTTTCATATATATATATATATATATATATATATATATAGCCAAAAATCACAAACAAGTATTTATTAATGAACGTTTGTAACTTCTAAGATGAGAAAGGTGAGAAAGGAGAAAGAAGAAAAGTTTTTTACTTCTAAGATAAGAAAAGGTAGAGAAAGGAGAAAGAAGAAAGGAAGAGTAAGGATTGGTAAAAAGTAATCTAAAAAAGATACGCAGTAATCAAACTTAGAAAATTGGTCTTAATATCGTCCCGAAAAAATCAAAGAAGGTGAAAGAGGAAAACGGAGAATGTCACAACCCAAAAAAATCAAAGAAGGTAAAGTTAAACAAATATGAAAAAGGAAAACGGAGAATGTCACACCCCAAAAAAAATCAAAGAAGGTAAAGTTAAGCAAATATGAAAAAGAAAACGGACTAGTTTAAATGGGGAAGAATGTCACAACCTAACTATGAGAGAGTAGGTTGTGACCCTCACGTTGCGACAATAGAAGCGGCGACCTTCAAGTGGCGTCCATCCGGCCACTCGAGGGCCTAGACGAGTGTCATGATGCGACCGAGGAGAACGGTGCATCATCTAACACACCAAACGAAGTGGGCATTGAAGACTAGTTGAGACATAAACAAGATAGAGACATCGAATAGACATGAGGGGCAAAGATAGGCTTGTTGAAGGGCCGGGTAGGGCCTCGGGCCTTAACCTCAAAAGTTGGGATTCCGAAAGGAATTTGGGCATGCGAATCGGGAGTTAAGCCCGTCCATATGAAATATGAATGCTCGCCAAGTTTGGTGTCAATCAGATACCGGACGGACAATGCATGACACCGTATGACTGTTCCACCAAAATCATGTCTATGGAAGATTGAAAATAGCTCAAAATGTACTAGAGGGATACTATGGTATCAACTCTCCACCACCCTTGGGCCCTGTGGCCTAAGTGAGCTACCCTGTGGCACATACGTATGTCACTGTGTGGGCGAGCGTGTCGAGACGAGTGTCTCGGGTGACTTCCTTTGAAATAGGTTTTTGAAAGACAGTACCGAACGACACGGGTGTGCCGGTATTGCGCCCTAGCCTACGTGTTGAAGGTCGCTACATACACCCGCTATCCGGTACGGTATCCGTAAATGACTCGGCATGGGCACGGGAGGGCCAATGCCTCGATAGAACCCGAATGGATGGATGTTCGGGAAGCCCTGATGAGATGAAGAACA
Source organism: Cucurbita moschata (assembly GCF_002738365.1). NCBI lineage: Eukaryota > Viridiplantae > Streptophyta > Magnoliopsida > Cucurbitales > Cucurbitaceae > Cucurbita > Cucurbita moschata. The sequence continues at coordinate 1,314,853 of NW_019268546.1, read as the reverse complement.
CATGAGCCCATTCTCGATGGCATGACCAAGTGAGTTATGATGGCCGATGACATCCCGAGACTCGGAATGGTGTCAATGGGGGTCAAGATGACAAGATGAGATGCGATGTTGCATTGAGAGACCTTAGCCCGAGCAGAGGCAAGGTCGAGCCGAATGGCTTGGCCTAGTGTAGAGGCAAGTCAGATGTGTCGCAGACAATTGAACATGCACGCGCAGGCGGCGTGTGTGGTTGAACAAGCTTGGATTCCGCACAAGCGATGTTTGATTGACGAAGACAAACCTCGTCTAAGCTTCGACGAACCCACAAAGTCGAGGCGAAAAATATATATGAGGCTTAATTCCTCTTTAGGTTAGTCGTGAGCGTGTCAAGATGACAACGCCGCACGGTAAAAAATGTAGGACCGTGACACGCGGTGGGGCTCGCTTGCTTGCAGATTCAGGCATTGCGTGGTTGTTTTGCAAGATCTCACTTTAAATTCGTAGAACTTCTCCCCAGTTGTTGATGTAGTTGGATCTTCATAAATATATTAGTTGATAAAGTAGTAGTTGTTGCTCTTGTTTTTGTTTAGACACAATAATGAGACTTGTCAACCATGATATCTACAAAGGTATAGTTCGTGGTCAATCACCTACAACATTTTTTATTTGTGTGAATAAATAGTTCATTCCGTTCATGATTGATATTTACTTGAAGACTTCCAAATGAGCTACTTATTGAACATTTTATACTCATTTATGATACGTTTTTTTTAAGATAATACCTACTTTGGACGTTCTGTTGTTTTAGAGTCGTGAGATTATGAAACTATGTTTGTTCTTGGTTGTTGAGTAGTCATATAAATTTTGTTTTGTAAATTAGCTTAAAAGCTTACAAACCCACCCGCGCTTTAGCTCGACACAGCCCCCAATTTGTATGATGTCATGAAACACGACAAGCGTGATCCAACAAATGTCAACATAGGAAATTTGTGACTTTATCTTTGGCCTACAGTTTAGATGACTTGTATGTTTCATGAATAACACGTACTAATTGACGTACCTATGTATTATTACTTGTATGATATGATGTTGATGAACTTTTTGTGATGCTATGATACCATGTTCATGTTATTCTCTATGAGACACTCGACGAGTCATGTATGATAAGAATGAATGATATGTCATGTACACAGATGTATGTCTTATAGGAAGGTTATGTCATGAAAAATATATAATGATTGGAAAATATCGGGCTTCCTGCATGTTGTAAGTCACATGATATGACACACGCTCTTTTCTTTTTTCTTTAGTTTTTGACAGCATGAGTCTACACTAGCTGTGTACATATACGAGCATGCCTAGTGGGTTCATGCGTGAACCGTGTGTAGATAAGTATTATGCATCCAACCCTACCCGAAAAAGAAAGTAGAGCCTAAGGAATGGTCACGAAAAGTAGGTCCCACAACGAACAATGATTGCATGGATTACATTTCTCGGCTCCAACAATTGAATCACTTTCTAGATATTTTTTAATACTCAATCACATTTAATATCTTTTCAAGTAACACGATGCCCCATTTACGAATGACAACATAATCTAAGGATCTTCCACCAAAGTCTACACGAATTGAGTTGGGGTAAGGAAATCTTTTGAACTAACCCAAAATTTTGACGACCCAAACAACTCGAACAAACTTCACAACCTAACCTAAACCCTCTATTTTCAAGTTAGGTTGAGTTGAACTATCACATTGTTATTTTTTATTAATTTTTTTTATTTATCTCAAATTATATTACATTAATAACTAAAATCTCATGAACTCACGTATTAAATATATCAAATATTCACCAGTCACAATCTATCACTACCTTCCAGTAGAAAAGTCAAACATTCTTAATTTAAGAATAATTGAATTGAATATTAAAATATCATTGACCTCAGGTAAAAAAGTCAACTATTATTAATTTGTATAATAATCTTAGAACGGGAGCATGATGAGATTGAATTAGATTGTAACCTTATTTTAAAGTTTGACGACCGGAACGGAGAAAAAAAAAATCTAGCTCTAATTAAATAATTAAAAAAAAGGATAAAAAAAAGAGAGAGAAAGAAAGAGTAATTATCCAAGCCTTGTATCTTTCGTTTATTGTGCAAAGATCGACGTATCGACTGTTCCAAACCGACAGAGTAGTGCAGTTGACGACGGACGATTCATATTGTCTAAACGTTTCAGAAGGCAGAGAAAACCAAAATTGTGTTTTCGACTCTTCTCTCAAATTAATTGTTTCCATTGATTCCAAGAAAATACGTTTCGTCATCACCAACTTACAGATTCGGATCTGCAAATTTCGTTTCTCCATCTGATTTCCTCTCCAGTTCTTGCAAAAATTTGGTGCAAAATCCTATTATTTTGATCGTATACCGGGATTTAGGAGCCATTTCGGGTTTCTGGGGTTCTGGTGTTTGAATAATGTGGAGCTCGATAGCTAATTTTAAAGAGAATTTAAATAAGATAGCTCTCGATGTGCACCACGACGATGACGAAGAGGAATTCGCGATTTATGGCTCCAATGGAGGGGATGGTGATGTCTCTGTTTCTGATCGGAGGAACTCGCATAGCTTTGCTCATTCGAATTCGGTGACGCGGTCGCTGATTACGAATGGGATTGAGGATGCTCGTCACCCTGAGGTGCCTAAATGTTTATGAATTTGGTTTTTATTTTAGCTGAATTGTGGGAAGGTGCTGCATTTTGATTGGGGTTTATGAGCGCGTTATTGTGATTGGGGTTTATGAGCACTGTTACTTAGTTCTTAGTCATGATGCTCTTTTTATGTATATGTCTATGTTTCTTAATTTATAAACTCATCTTCCTAGAATAAGTTATTTTAGACTTGCCTATATCTTTATGCTTTGTTATCTTCGGTTTCCTTTTAATTGCATGACTTTAAATCATGTATGGTGTTTTCAATTATTGTGCTTCCTTGTAGATTGAACAATACAAAACGGAAATTAAGAGGCTTCAGGAATCTGAGAGGGATATTAAATCATTATCAATGAATTATGCTGCTTTGCTAAAGGAAAAAGAGGTATCAGGTTGCTCCTTGGAGTTTACCTTCGTACACATAGTTCTATTTTCATGTATTATGGAGCCATATCTAATGGTTTCTAAGTAATAATTATTAGATTCTATTGATGTTATTCTTAGCTTGCATTTTTCTATGATAAGGAGGGTTGTTACTGGCTAATGCAAAAGGAAAAGATTGTAGTGCCCTTCCATTGTTGGACAAAAGCATAAATGGCATGTGTTACTTACTTGCCATCTTACATGTTGCATGGGAGGCTTACTATTTTTCTATCTTGTCTTTTGTCATCATGAATCGACTCTCTATCTCTAATTTTTTTTTTTTTTTTTTTTTTAAAGAATCGTGCTTGCCCTAAAAACTAGACTTGGAGACATGGTTTGAATACTTAGAGACCTTGGGCCAATGAGGCTGCCCCTTGGGCGCTGACTCCCTCTCTTTCTCACACGCGCTAATACTCTCCTACTCACTTTTTCACATGCTGGCCCACGCCATAGCTCCTTCATATATTTTATCTTTTATTGCTCGATCTTTTTATAATTAAAGTATTATTTTATTTTATTTCTATTTTTTACTCATTTTTTTGGGTAGTATCTTTTTCTTTATCTTTTGTTGTATTCTAATTTCTCTTTTTGACAAAAGTTATTATTGAAAATTCATTTGGTGTTATATAAGATAATTAATAATATGATTCTATGGTGCATTGTGTATTACTTTTTAGATGAATAATAGCAGGCTTTCTCTATTCTATTTGGGATGAAATGCAAAATCAACCTTGGACACGCATGGACCACAATGTTCCACTTGTTTATTATGTGTTGATGTAATATATTAAATACCCTTGGAAATTTATTGTTATTTCATGTTTCATTCCATTTGGCAGGAGTTAATCTTACGATTGAACAAGGAAAATGGCTGGCTAAAACAAAATTTGGACGCCACAAATTCACCTAGAGATGAAAGTTCCAAATCATCAGCAAATGGAACTAATGATGTGAAGGTAGTTATTGGAATGCTGATGAAAAATTATGAGCAACTCTTACAAGAAATTATGAGATTGATTGATTGCTATATATATTGGGCTGTGTTTGATTTTGTGGTCGTGTGTGTCAGAAACACTCATTTTTTTCAATGACATTTTCAATGTTATTCCAGTCCTTGATTCTGCTTTGATGCTTATGCTGCATGGAAAGATGTTAAACGGCATTTGAGTTTGTTAATTGACGTTAAATGTTAAATTTCATCTCATCAATGTTTTTTCTTTTCTCTCATTAATAAAGATGATACTTGAGGATGCGCCTTATCCATGGTCTCGTCTTAGGGTTATATTTATGTAGTTGTAGTGCAGAGTTTCTGCTTTTGGAGATTATTTTCTTTCTAGCTTTACATCATGTTCCTTTTCAAGTTTTTATTCCAAAACATGAATGTAGCTTCTTTTTTTTAATACGCTCTCGTGTATCATATATTGCTGTTTATTTTCTGTTGTGAGGTTCTGATATCCAATTGATCAAGTATAAGGTTGGGTCAAAGAAGTCAGTGACTACAAATAGGTATACTTTTTTTTATTAACTTAAGATAACATGGTTTAAATTGACCGAGTATAGTGGCCCATGATAAATTCCTCATGAGGTCATGTATTCATTCCCTAGACTGTAGGCTTTGTTGTGGCAAACTTACCATTTGTACCTCTTTTGACAATGAAATGATCGTTTCTTATTTGTTTTTAAAAAAGGTCTGCATGATGGTGGGGCTGGATTCTTTCCTGTTCAAGCTCTTTTTGTACTTTCATTTGTCTTAATGAATGGTGATTTTTTTGGGAATGATCATCTGGTCACCTACAGACTTTTTGTAGAAGGGAGGAAAATTTTACGAAAGAAAAGGAGAAGGCACACAAAAGGCCTATATCTGGTCTCCTGCGGAGTTTGAATATTATTGTCTTAGTATTACAGTCTTTTAGATATGGTACTGATGTAGAAAACATCGAAATATATGACCTTTCCTTAAACAAGTCATTAAATTTTAATTCTTCATCAATACAGTCATCATAGTTATTGGAAGTTACAAATGATGTTCCACTTTGAGAAAATTCTAGATGATTTTTGTCAGATTAAAGAAAGGAATATTTTATATTTTCCCGTGATGTTATTTTATGATAATATATCTTTTTTCCCTTCTGTTTAAAATGATTGTTATTGTAATTTTCTGGATATTTTGATAATTTTGCAGGGAAGTGATCAATCACCTAGCCAACTGCGTAGGGGGAAAAACCGACGTAATGGTATTATATCTAAGCAGGATGGAATTACTAATGGAGCTTCACACTCTGGAAAACTTGATCACCAGTGTAAGATGATACCAGAACATTCAACTTCACGGGTAAAGGATACGGTAATATCTTTATTCCCTGTTATAGTGAACATATATTCCAATTTATGCAGGAAAAAATTAATAAATTAACAGTAATCGTTAGGGTCAGGGAACAGAGGAATATTTTGTTGTTGTATGGGGACTTGCGGGGGCCTCATTCAGTTGTGCATAGGTCTTGTATATTATGGGAGAGTACAGAACTCTCAAGTGTCTGCATTTCTATGTTTTCCTCTCTTATATTAGGATACCTCAAAACACTTGCTCCCTATTGTTCTATCAGATTACTATTAAGATATTAGGAGCATATTAGTCATTAGTTAGGTAATTTGTTTAGGGTTTCGTTAGTTTTGAGTGTCTAGGAAGAAAGATCAATCCTCTTGAACGGTTAGAACTTTTGTAATTTTTCTTGCCAGTATTCTATTGATACCCTATTCAATTTCAGATTTAATAGTTTTTTTTGGCTTGGGTTTTTTTAGCATCACGATAGCATATCCCTAATGTTTTTAATTTTAGAAAATGAACCACTTATTTGAATTGATTATTTAGTTATTTGTTAATGATGAATGAACTTGACAAACAGATATATGAATGCCTTCTAGGAGCTTGCGGATTTGCAAGAAGGGAATATTGGATCACCACAAGATGTGCAAGCTACTCTTGAGTTGAAACAATTAAGGAAGGAGCTTCATCAAGAACGGGAACAGTTAGCAGATATGCAACTAAGATTACAAGGTTACATTTTTTCTCCTTGAAGTTTGAAAGATCTGTCTTTGCTATATTTTATATACACCTGCTTATTGTAATTTCTTCAATTGCCGTTGAGTCCCTGCTAGATCTGATTCATCTCCCTCTCTCTCTTACAGAGGAGCAAAAATTGAACAAAAAGTTCCAGGAAGAGTTGAACTCTCTGATGATGAACAAGGACAAAGTAAGTTTGAATTTGGATATTATTTATGAGTTTACTTGCAGTTGAATTTTCAAACTATATGTATACCTTATGCACAAGTTGTTCTCTTTTAGTTTCATGTTCATGTTCTGTGTGGAATGTCTTAGAAGTTTATTAGCTTAGTCTTTCCTGTGGGAATTGTTATTTCCTCTCTGGTTAGGATCCACAAGTCCCATGCATTCCCACTTGTCTAAGAGAATTGAACAACCTTGTTACTTGTTCTTCCTGCGGCTAGGTCCTAGAAGGTTCCTATCATCCTCTTAAGGATCGGGCACCAAAGGGATCGAACTTTGTTGGGGCTAAAGTCATGCTGCTGGCTATTTTCAAGACAAAAAAGAATTGTTGTGAATTGAATCACAGCTTCAAATGCGTAATTTGTTCTTTTTTTAGACACTAAAGAAAGTAATAGGAACTTGGGGCTCTCTTATGAGTGTTTTTTATTATGTAATGTGCCCTTAGAGCATAGGTGTGCCCCAGCATTCACTTGTCTGCACGAATATCTAGTATCACCAATATATGATTGGCACAACTCACACCCAACTGTTGAACTTGGAATGTGTCTTGCCGGCTTATTCTAGGTTTAGAGGATGGATTGAAGCGGGCTATGTCATTATTGGAAAGCTGATTTTGTTACTTTCTGGCAACTCCTTACTAGAGGTTAACTTGTTCTTTTGAATGTCGCTTGAAGATATATATGCACATTTGTTAGTAATTGTATATAATATGCCTCTTTTTTACGCTTGCTAACATGGTCTCTTTTCTTAAGCAGGCATCTTTGGAGATGAGCAACATTCTAAGAGAACGTAATGAGAAGAAATTAGAAGTAAAGAAGTTGCATGTTGAGTTGAATAGAAGAGAGAATACGAAGTCGGATGATAATGTGGAGGCATTGAAGAGATTAGTTGCAAAATTGGAGAAAGAAAAGAGTACTCTGGAGGTCGCTAACCATTTTTAGATTTTGGTTGGAATAAGTGAGAAGTGTGTTTTTTTGTTTATACAATTTTTTGTGTTCTCCTTCCTTAATATCAACTGCTTCCTGTATCTCATGTATAGATTGAAAAAAATGAACTTAAAGATACATTGGAAAAGAGCCGAAAATCCTCAAGTGTTGAAAGCCCATCAAGTTCTTTAGAAAAGGCGAATCGGCACCTAAGTGGTTCTAGTGAGGTAATTCTGATAAACATGATCTAGTAGGGTACCTAATCTGTTTACCAGCTGTTCAGATTGTTTGATTTCTCATAAAGTACTGCAGGTTGCTTGTATGTGCTAGATTTGCTTGCATGTACTGGTTAAATACATTGATAGTGACGTTAATTTGTTGTAGTTGATTTTCTATTTTTTGTCAAAATTTTCTGGATGGCCTTTCTTATTATTTTCATTGTTTTTTTTTTTTTTCTTTTCTTTTTAAAGTAGAAATTAGGCCCATTTGGAATTCCCCCCGGAAAAGAAGATACGGATCTATCATTGCAAAAATTGAAGGAAGATTTGAAGGATATACAGCAAGAGAGAGACAAAGCAGTGCATGAACTATCACGTCTCAAGCAGCATTTATTGGAAAAGGTTTCCTGTCTTAACTAGTTTGTGGGCTTGATATTCGACACTGCAGTATGGTCATTTATATTAGCCTCTGAAGTTGCATTATGTGATATACCATCTGAAGTGCATGTTTATCAAGCTTATGATAATTGGCTTATGACCTTATTCTCTTTACCATTTATTGATAATCTTACTATCAGTGAAGGTGGGTGACAATATTCAAGTTTGCATTCTTTTTTCTTCAAATTAAATCTGTGATATGGTTATGAATCTGGACTGTTAAATCATGTATATATTATTAATCTTATCCAGTTCATTCTAGAAGTGGGATGATGCGGGGTCTGGTTGAGGTCACTGCATACAAACTCTTTAATTTATTTTTTAAATGGAGAACTGACATCATTGTTGAGAGATCTAATTATATTAGTGTCTATAATTGATTTTCAATTTTTCTTGGAAGAACGAACTGCCTATCATCAAACATCACTGCGAGTTCCTTAAAGGATAACTCAATTGTATTTAGTGATTATACTATTTTTTTTTTTCAAGAAAAAGGTAAATATGTTCAGATTGATGTTTTTTAGCTGATTGCAAATCAATTATCACGGTGCTGCAATGTTTTTGTTTATATTCTTTTCGTTGTGAGTGTTTTGGCAAAAGTTTGGATCTTTTGTGTGCTAGCGTTTATCTTTAGAACTTGCTTTAGCTTGTGTGGGTGTTATTGTTAATATTTTATTTCTGGAATTCTATCAAGGAATCTGAGGAGTCAGAAAAGATGGATGAAGATAACAGAATTATTGAAGAACTTCGGAAAAATAATGAACATCAAAGGGGCCAGATATTGCAATTAGAGAAAGCATTGAGTCAGGCAATTGCAACTCAGGAGGAGGTTGAGATGTATACGAATAATGAACTCCAGAAATCTAAGGAACTTATTGAAGACCTTAACAGAAAAGTTGCAAACTATATGAGTATTATAGATTCCAAGAATATTGAACTTTTGAATCTTCAAACTGCACTCGGACAGTACTATGCAGAAATTGAAGCTAAGGTAAAAGAACAATGAAATTTAATTTGAGTTTGTAATAACTTATAGGAATGCGCAATGAGCATCGAAGCATGCCATTATTTGCTTGTTTTATAATTTTATTTTTACTTTGAATTTTAGGAACACTTGGAGAGTGATTTGGCTCGGGAAAGAGAAGAAGAAGCTAAATTGTCTCAAATGTTAGAAGTATGTTGTTCTTACTCTGTCTACCATACTTCTATTAATCTCGTGTCTTAGTTTTATAAGTGGACCATGAAGAGTTCAACATAATTTCAGGGATTTAGTGAAATTATCAGTGTCATTTGTCAATTTATCACTTTCAGACTCTTAATGATCATCGAGACTTTCAGCACGATCATTTTTCACATTTGATATATTGTGGACTTACTTTTTTTGGATTAAGGATCCACATTGCCTCCGCAGTTAACTGATGAGATTTGACTGCTTAAATTGTATGATTGATGCTTGTTACCTTTTGTCCTTTTTTGTTCGTCTCATTTTTGCTTAATACTTTGTTTCATTATCCAGTTGGCTAACCAAAGAGAGGATGCATTAAAGAAGGAGAAGGAAGAAATTTTGGCAAAGCTATCATTTTCTGAAAGTGCATTGGTAGAATGGAGAAGCAGAGTAAATAAACTTGAGGAAGATAATTCAAAGCTTCGTCGTGCACTTGACCAGAGTATGACTAGGCTGAATAGAATGTCAGTGGATTCAGATTTTCTTGTTGACAGGTAAATCCTCAAATTTTTATTGGGAGTTCACACCCTTGCATATTTTTTCCAGTCCACGTACATTGCAGATGTTTGACATCCCCATCACCTTTAGATGCCCACACAAAAAGATTGTGTTAATTATAGATGGAGTATAATTTAAATCCTGGAATTTGAAACTTCCAGTGCATCTTTTTCACTAAATGCTCCGAAGTATAGACATAATAACTATAAATCTTTGCTTTCCACTTAGTGGTACACATTAAAACTGCACCTAGTTACCATTATTAAAGCAATGAGGAATCCAGTTGAAGCTAAAAATTTGTAGCAAAGAAACCTGTATCGTCTTGCCAACAGAGTGAAGTTAATGGTCCACTCCTTTAAAATCTTCCAAGCAAAGAGAACACCAAGCTTGTTTTAAGGCTTATCATATAGGCACTAATATATCAGCTGCATTAAGGCCATGAAGACGAGCTGTCCACAAAGAGTGTTTACCTTTTTAGGGTACTGGCCTTTTCAAATTGCGAAGGAAAGATCTGCTGTCAGGTTTCACAAAGACAAGCTACTAACTATTGTTTGGTTGATTAGCCATTATTGTTGCTCCAAATTGAAGTTCTAGCTATCCCCATTGTATCTGCTCTTTTGAAGGATCACGTGTACTTCATGAACTCCATCTTCTCTCCATATCGGGTGTTCTTAAAACTACTCCAATTATGTTTTTCCTGTGCAATTTGATCACGTGGAGTTCTAATGATTGTTGTGGAGTTTTGGCAGGCGTATTGTGATCAGATTACTGGTGACGTACTTCCAGAGAAATCACAGCAAAGAGGTATTATTATATGTATGCTTTTTACACAGTTCTCGTAATATAAGCTCCGTGTTTTTCCCCTGCATTCACTTTGTCTGCAGACGTGTGAACATAACATTACGTTCTTTTAGAGTTGACAAGTTTACTTGGTTCGTTGATTGGAATGACATTAGAATGGAAGCAAAGTTTGACTAGAATCAAAATCGTAATTGAAATTTATAACTGTGCTAGGTACAATTATGTTATAACTGTGCTAGGTACAATCATGTTATAACTGTGATAGGTACAATTATGAAAAGAATGATCGAAAAGAGCATAATTGTACGTTTTTGTTGGTAGCCAAATTCTCTGTGGTGGTTCAAAGGTTGTACTGTAGAGTCTAGCATTTTTCATAAACGGAGGATTGAAGCAAGAAAAATTTGGCAGCTTCATAATGGATCTATATTCTAGGGAGATCTCCATTTTAATTTTGAACTAAAGCTGTTTAAGAACTTCGACCACAACAAGTGGTCATCTTCAGTGGCTCCTGTTGCTCTGAAAAACGCCCCAAACAAAAGACACAGCTCTATGAGTATTTTTTTGTTGCGTTGTCTGAAGTCTTAATGCTTTCAGAATTCACGAAAGGTATTCCATAAAAGGATTTGCACATTTTGGGGTATCTATCCTTCCAAGCACCATATCCAAACGCACATTGAGGCTAGAAAATACCCCACTCAGCCTTGCACACTTTCATACAGACTCGTTTTCCCTTTCCAAATTTTCATCCAATCAGTTCTTGTGCTTTGCCTCTGCAGGTTTTGGATCTTATGGTCCGTATGCTTGGATTTTCTGAAGATGACAAGCAGAGGATAGGAGCTGCTAGTCAAGGTCCAAGCAAGGGCGTTGTACGTGGAGTTTTGGGCCTCCCTGGACGCCTGGTGGGTGGGATTTTGGGGGCAAGCTCTGCGGAGATGCCTGCTGATATGGCATCTGATAATCAGGTACATCACTCATAATGAGACAATAATCTAAATACTATTTTATCATCAATGTCTTATCTCACCCAAAATCCACTGAAGCCAGTATATGTGATTTCAATATACGCTCACATCAATACGTTAATGTACATATTCCAGTTTGCTATTCATCTATCCAACAAAAGAATGGTAGAATCATGGCTAGGGACCAAGCTAATTATTGTTTTAGTGTTCTAAGACCAATATCATTTTGAACCTTATCGTAATAGAATTTGATTTTGTGAATAAATGTAGCCAATGTTCTAAGCTTGGCTGTTCCTTTCAGTCCTTCGCAGATTTGTGGGTTGATTTTCTCCTCAAGGAAACTGAAGAAAGAGAGAAAAGAGAAGCCGAGGCAAGCCTCAGGCTTCAGGAAAAACCCCAGCTCAGCAGTCCGAATGTCGACGCTACTGGTCCAAATGGTTCGACATCTGATTCTTCTTCAAGAACACCTTTTTCTTCACATCTTCAATCAACTAACCGTCCTTTTGGTGGTGGTGATATTCGGCTTTCAAGACATCACTCGGATTCTGAGTTCTCAACAGTTCCTCTCACATCATCTGAGAACACACATAATTCTAGACCGCTCCCAAAATACTGAGATCTTCTTCTTCCATGGGATTTTGTAATTAATAGAAAACTACGGATTACTGTGTTTGTTAATGATGATAAAGCCCTGTAATGTTGTTCAATTGATTCTTTTACATGGGAGTGGTTTGTGTTCAGTTCACATGGTGCTGTAATTGTTTGTAAGGCTATAAGTTTCTGAGCTTCATGTTTTTGTATCTTGAAATTCCATTTGTTGGGCATAGAAAGGAATAAACACGAGTTTGTCCTTGATTTGTTTCAACATTTTGCTGTATCATCCACAAAGTTCCATGTGAACTTCAAGTTTCATTAACAATCCTTAACACAATTCTTGAGTTCTATGTTCTGAGTTGGCAACTTTTGAAAATGGTTTCTTCTATTTGAGTCGTTTGATTGACATTTATTATAAAGTAAATATAAATAGAAACTAACCATGAAAATCTAGTATAGAGAACTTTGTCTCAACACATGATAAAAGACAACAAAAATGTACAAGACAGGTCTAACATTCTCGATCTCTCATGCTATCGTCAACAACCGGTACCTCTGGGTTCTAGCTACAAGAAAGATAAGAGTAGCATGAGTGAATATATAAACATACTTGATAAGTAGCTCAGTTATAATCCATGAAAGTTATCTTTAAAACTATCTGAGAGCTATCCAAAATGTTAACCAAGTTTTTTAGTCTTGATTTTATGCTACAAGCAAGACTCATTTAGCTGTCTTCGTTCAACGAGTTATGCTAAACACTAAACTTAAGAGACTTACCGTCAGCCACCTTCGGGCCTCCTTGACCCATTCCAGATTGCAAAAACATTTTCATTCGATATTCGCTTCTCATTGGCTTATTAGGGTAGCTTGACTCTTTGACAAAAGTAGGTGTAGCGTTATCTCATTAACATTTACTCGTGTACCCTTCATAGCAACCAACCTCATACTATCATATGATTTGTAAGTAGAACTAAATTACCTTTCTCTGTACTCTAGTTATCTCACTTTCCCTCTAGTTTAACTATTTCTCTACTGATTAAATTAAGTCATCTATGTTAGATGAACACGACTCTTCACAAGGGTATGATATTGTCCACTTTGAGCATAAGCTCTCATGGCTTTCCTTTGGACTTCCCCAAAAAACTTTATATCAATAGAGAAAGTATTCCTTGATTATAAACTCATAATTATTCCCTAAAGTGACAGATATGGGACTTTCATCCAACACTTTCTTATTACTGAGAGGATGAGATCTTATTCAACTCTCGATATCAGCGTTTACTTTTCCTATATGGACGGAAGTAAATTATATCTCGTGACATCACATTCTCAACTCTATATTTGGTCAAATGATAAGACTTATTGAATTGACAACAAAGGACAAGTCCTAACCGATAAAAAGTTCGTAACTCGGTTAATATTAAGATTGAATCGAATATTGAGTTGTCTAGTTTGAATGGATGTAAATGGGAAAGTAAATATTTGATTAAAAAGTAGAAGTACTTTTTAAGCTTTAGAATACAAGAAATTGATGGGGTTGGATGAAACAAAATGGATCCAAAATCCGAGGTGTCCTCAGAAGTGTGCCGCCACGTGGATGTCTCCGGCGGAAACAGCCGTCGTGATTTTACACACTTCCGCAGCCACGTACCTGAACAATCCTTACCATCAAAACGCCACCTCTTTCACAAATCCCCCACCATTTATCACCCTCTCTTTTCTTTTATCTTTCCATATTTTCCTTTCATTGTCTTCAAAATAGGTATGGCACACCACTTGGACACCAAACAATCAGAACCCATGGCGGTGGAAGTCGCCGACCAAACTGAACCCCTTTCTTCGCCGCCGTCTCACAATTCGGATGCCGGGAAAATTGCCGATTCTCCTCCCTCTCCGCCTGTGGAGGAGGCTCAGGGGTCTAAAATGGTCGACAGCGAGCAGCCTGTTCATCGTGTTCTCGGCGGCGGAAAGCGTACGCATCCTCTGTTTTTAATTTTCCCATTAAAATACCTTTTTTTTTTTTTTGTATAAATCTTAAAATTATTCTGTTTTATTTTAATTTTTTTAAAAAAAAGAAAAAATCATGAATTTATTTATGTGTAAAATTGAACTCTATTTTTCATAGGAGTTTATTTTAGTCAAGAGAGTTATAAGAAACTTAATCCTTAAGTAATTTAAGGAAGTGGAAATCAGTTCCCATCTTATTTCTAAGACGGGTTATCGGTACATACTTGAAGTTATCAATATATGAATTCTTAGGCATCGTGGAGTTTCTAAGATGGGTTATCGGTAGCATACTTGATGTCATAAATATATAAATTTTTAGCCATAACTTCGAGGTGGCTTATGGATAACGTACGTAAAGTCATCAATATATAAATTTTTTGTCGTAATTCCAAGATGGGTTATCGGTAACATACGTGAAGTCATCGATATATAAACTCTTGGTCATTGTGGAGTTTTGAATTCCGCTGTTACCACGTATATTTCTCCTTGTGTCTTCTCTATTTTTTTCTTCTAGATCGAGTGTCTTGAGTTGACCATCCTTAACTCCAATTGTAAGCATTTTTAAAAAAAATTCAATCGAAGTTTCATTTTTATCTCCAATTGTAAATAGTTAATTGTTGAGGGGTATAAGAGAAATGAAGTTGTGCATATTGACATAGACGACATTATTGATGAGTTGGTAATTTGTGTAGCTGCGGACGTGTTGTTATGGAAGAACAAGAAGATCTCTGCCGGGATTCTCGGTGGAGCCACCGCAATTTGGGCGTTCTTTGAAGTCCTCGAGTATCATCTTCTCCCATTGATATGTTACGCCTTGATCTTGGTTGTTGCTCTCTTATTCCTTTGGTCCAACGCTCACATTTTTATCTACAAGTAACCTTCATTACCTCAAACTATGTGTTACATTCTTGAACTCTTACTTTTTAATGCAAAATTTCGACGAAAACTTCGACACCTTTACAGGAGCCCGCCTCATCTTCCCGAAGTTCGTATCAAAGACGAGCCGTTCCTGCAGGTTGCCTCTGCAGCAAGGACCATGATCAACCGGGCCATTGCAATGTTGGGCGACATAGCATCGGGGAGAGACGTGAAGAAGTTTCTAGCTGTAAGTACATTTATGAACTTGTGGTGTACTAATAATAGATACTTAACAATGTTTTTGGTTTCTCACAATGTTAGGTAGTTGCTGGCTTGTGGATTCTATCAGTTATAGGAAGTTGGTGCAATTTTTTGACCTTGTTCTACATCGGTAATAATTTAACGATACTCCGTACGAAACTCGTGCTGTTTCGAACTTTTCTCACAATGTTGGTCTTTTTGAACAGCGGTCGTATTGCTGCACACGGTACCGGTCGTTTACGAGAAGTACAAGGGTAAGATCGATACATCTGCACAAAGGATCATGGTCGAGAGTAAAAAGAGGTACGCGGTTTTTAACGAGAAAGTTGTGAGTAAACTTCCTAAAGGGGTATTTAGAGAGAAGAAGGAATGAAAGGAAGAAATGGTACTGAAATTTGTAGGATGGTGGATGGGTTTGAGTGGTTTGATTGTTGAGTAAGTTAAGTGAAAGAAGGCCTCTTTGGTGGCTCATGTTGTGTAAATGTTTTGATTTGAAGTTTAAAGCAGCTGTTGTTTTTCTCTTGGTTTTTATGTGGGTGTACGTATTATATGGTGAACAATGATGTACTTTTATGTGTGGAAATTATGAATGATGGGTTCGGTTTGATCGTGTAACTGTAGGACTAGTATGCACGGTTGACGCTTGTTGATTCAGTGATATTTGATCGCGCTTTCCTTACGTGGAATTTGTTAGGATCGTCACGTTTACGTGGAATTAGAAGAACTGATCTGGGCTTTTGAGTCACTCAATCGATTCTTGTTCTCGATGGGGAATGCGTAACGAAAAAAAGTGTATGATATAGATGTGGTAACCATGAAAAGGGGTAGTGGATTACACACCGGAAAAAAAGATTAGAAGTCTAGTAGGCGTGTAGGACACGACAAGGTTGAGTTGAGAACACCACAACAGGGCGACTAGGAAAGCCGATGAGTCTAGTGCAGCGGACTTTTAGTTGTTTAGTCTTTATGTTGTTTGGATTAGATGAATGCTTTCTTGAACGTTTAGAATGATTGAAAAACGTATGAACTCGTGGTCATTTCGTTATGAATTTTCATAACACCTTTGCTAGCTCTAGCTCTAGTGATTTGAATCATTTGCTTAATCTTTAAACCGCTATTTTAATAGCTTGTACCAATTTTGGCCTGATAAGGCTATTGTCCATACAATGCTTCAAAGGGTGCTATTTGAATCGTTTGGTAAGGTAGCTACCTACGAAATCCATGACACATGTGACTCCTTTCCACTATTATGGTACACTTAAGGTCGGTAACTTGAACTATTTTGAACGTTTAAATTTCACCATGGGGTTAAGAGCCGGTAACTGTCTTGGTTAGTGTGTAGGTTTTATAGCTTTAAGAGTTTAAGAGTTACCCTGATGTCGAGAGTTCAAAGTTTTGCCTTTTATTTTATTTTGGATTTTACGAATTAATTTCCCTTAAGAATGTTCGTCCCCAAAAGTTTCCATCTCTGAAATAGTTTGGGGAACAATGCCCTCATCTCTTCTTCTCATTCCCAACTGAAGTTTAGTACAACTTTTCACCCTTAAACGAGTGAACAAACTGAGTAATTGAATTATATCTTAGGAGACATACTAAGGGCACGTGTCATGAAATTTTCAGGTAGCTAGGATGAGCACTTACTCTCATAGAGTTTGCCTACAATAATAACTACCGAGCTATAATACAAATGACACATTTTGAAACATTATGTACTCGAAGGTGTTGGTCTCATCTTTTGGGAGGAAGTTGGCAAACAACCGGGGCTAAGATTGGTTCAAGCTCCGAATGAAATAGTTCAAAAAATCAAACAAATGATTCAAATCGCCCAAAGTCAATAGAAGAGTTATATAGATTTTCGGTAGAACGACTTTGACAGACAATGATTACCCTTACCCGACCTTTATTATTGAATCCCAAGCTCATCACACACACACAACAAAGAGGCCTCCATTAACTCCAAACAAAGGCCTCCATTAACTCCAAACAAACCCCACAAAAATGTATTCAAACAAACATCATCAACCAAAACTCCATCACAACAACCAATAATTAGGGCAAGTCATCAAAGTTTTCTATGCATCTTTACCTTAATTATGATATCCACCAATCCAAAAGAAAAAACGGAGTGTTTCTTTGTCGTAGAACCCTACGTGATATAATCGAGAAATTTGAGATTATAACAACATAAACAAGAAATTTTCTTAAAACCTAAACAAAATCATGATTTAATCGAAGATTAAGACATGGATTACAAATTTGCAATCGAAGATAAACAAAATTTATTGAATATTTCTACACAATAAACTAAAATATTGGGTAAACAAAAGAACAAAAAGGCATGATCTTTGTGTTCTCTTATGTACAAGGGAGAGCTTTAGGTTTAGGTTGAAAGGGGTATTAAGGCTCCATTGACATAGTATTCAAAAAATGCCTTGGCTTAGAAAGGCTCCATTGACATTGTAGCACTCAACAAATAACACAAGCATTTGGGTTCTCTTCAATGCTATGGACCTGATAGTAAGTGTTCATGTGAGGGTTATATGCCTTATAAGCCTTCACCATTTCCATCACTGGATCAGGCAGTGGCAATGCCACTGTCCCAACCAGCTGCACCTGTTCTTGCTTCCCTTCTTCCTTCTTTTCACCCTCTTTCTTCGCCTCCTCTTCCTTCTTTGGCTCCTCCTTTTTGGGCTCTCCTTCTTTGTTTGCCTCCTCCTTCTTGCCCTCTTCTTCTTTGTTGGGTTCGTCTTTCTTTGGCTCTTCCTTCTTGGGCTCCACTGCTGGCCCTACTGAGATTATCTCCGTTGCCCAATGTTTCCTTAGTTTGCTTACTACACTCACTGGATCCACTGTCCCAATGACTGTTAGCTTCCTCTCCTTCATGTCCATGGCTATTAAATCAATCCCTGAAAACCCATCCAATAACAATTCTAATGAAAATTTGAGTTCATAAATTTTTGGTCGAGAATTGTCGGGAGGGAGTCCCAAGTTGGCTAATTTAGGGAACGAAGGATCATGGGTTTATAGGTAAGGAATATATCTTCGTTGGTATGAGGCCTTTTGGGGGGAGCTATAAGCAAAACCATGAGAGTTTATTGCTCGAAGTGGACAATATCATACTATTGTGTAAGTTCGTGGTTTCTAACATGGTATTAGAGTTATGTTTTTAATTTAGTCATGTCAATAGAATCCTCAAATGTTGAAAAAAGAAGTTGTCGGTCTAGTAGGTGTAGTCAAAAGTGACGAGTGTCGAACAAAGGGTGTACTTTGTTCGAGGACTCCAGAGAAGGAGTCGAGCCTCGATTAAGGGGAGGTTGTTTGAGGGCTTCGTAGGTCTCAAGGGAGGCTCTATAGTGTACTTCAGGAGTCGAGCCTCAATTAAGAGGAGGTTGTTCGAGGGCTCCATAGGTCTCAAGGGAGGCTCTATAGTGTACTTTAGGAGTCGAGCCTCGATTAAGGGGAGGTTGTTCAAGGGCTCCATAGGTCTCAGGGGAGGCTCTACAGTGTACTTTAGGAGTCGAGGCTCGATTAAGGGGAGGTTGTTCGAGAGCTCCATAGGTCTCAAGGGAGACACTATAGTGTACTTTGTTCGAGGGGAGGATTGTTAGAAGGGAGTCCCACGTTGACAAATTTAAGGAATGATCGTGAGTTTACAAGTAAAGAATAACTTTAATGGTCTAAAGCTTTTTTAGTAAGCTCAAAACAAAGCCACGAGAATTTATTGTTCAAAGTGGACAATATCATACTATGGTAGAGGCCTGTACTTTCTAATTAGTATCAGAATCATACTCTAAGTTAGTCATATCAATAAAATACTCAAACGGGCAAAAATTCAAAATTAGCTTCAATTCAAAGCTAAGAAAACAATCCCAAAAAAAAAACACCTGAAAGTGAAGAGACTGTCTTCAAAGCCTTCTGCTTGGCCCTGTCATCATGTAAATCCAACTTCAATATGACCTTCTGCAAAACCCAGAAATCACAGACCAAAACCTGAGATCTATACTTAAAAGGGTCCACATCACAAATCAATTAAAAAATGGGGGAAACAAAAAAAAACCCTTTAAACAAAAAGAAAAACCCATCAGAAAAACATAATCAGAATATAAAAAAAAAAAAAAAAAAAACATTAAAAAAACAGAGACAGAATCATCAGAATTAACACATTTGTCGAGAAAGTTGAGATTTTTTCTTCTGGAATCCTGATGAATGAATCCAAGCTCTAAAACCCATGTCTTAGATTGTTGAAAAAAGCACAAAAGAAACACCATTTTTGAAGAAGAAGAAGAAGAAGAAGAAGAAGAAGCAGAGACCTTCATAGCTGGGGTATGGCGTTACTGAGAGATGGAGAGAGTGAGGGTGTGTGTTTGGGCAGCCGTGGTACCATAGATAAAAGAAAGTGAGGGGGAAATAGTTGAAAACTTTGAGAGTCCAAACAAGAGATGGGCAGAATTGGGGAGAGAGAAAAGGGAGCTGTTTTTTTTTTAATAAAGGTGAGAGAGATGAGATGGTGGAGATTTGAAGGTGATCTATAGACTCAGACCTAGCCACTCTGTCCTCATTTCTAACCCAATGCATTGCTTAACCTCGACCGACACCTCTGCACATTTGTTTTGTTTTGTTGACGTACATTTGGGGTTTTCTTTTGCGTCACACTCACGCGCCGCCTTTTCTCCTTCTTCTCCTCTTCCATGCCTGATCCTTGGTCCTACTCTCCCTTGGTATTCCGGATCTTCTTCCTTTTTATGCTTTCGGTTATTCCACTAATTTCATATCTCAAACAAAGGGTGTGCTTTATTCGAGGCGGTGGAGAAGACGTCGAGTCTCGATTAAGTAGAGGTTGTTTGAATGCTCCATGTTAGATGATGAAGGTCCCACTTCCGCTAATTTAGAGAATGATCATGAGGGGGATTTTATGCTCAAAGTGAACAATATCATACCATTATGCAGAGTCGTGTTCATCTAACACTCCATAGACCTTGGGGGAGGCTCTATAGTATACTTTGTTCGATGGGAGAATTGTAATGGACAATATCATATCATTGTGTGTTCATCTAACACTCCATAGACCTCGGGGGTGGGACTTCATGCATTATTGTGTGCTCATGCATTGGGGGATACCCCTTATCCTTCACGATAGTACAAACGCCTATGCTAATCATAATGCTGTCGTGATGGTCGCTATTCCTAACGGGTGTCCAACATCAATAGCTACTAGAGAATGCTCGCCCAACCAGAAAGGGGCCCAGGAGGTGTGTCAACCGAATAGTAGGTCCATACTCACACGTACGAGCTGTGTGTAGGAAAATTAAAGTATACATCCAATTGCTTGTTAGAATAGTTGCCATAAGAAAATAGACTGATATGATAGGTCTCATTCATGAAATTTTATGTGTTTGTATTTAACCTCAACAGTGGGTCACAGACTGAATATTTCTTACAATACTCCCACATGCTACTTTTTTTTCAATATATTTTGTCTAGATTCTATTATATAAAACATATTTAACTATGAAGTTATTGAGTTATCGGAAGAAAAAAAATTATATTTTATTGATATAGAGGGTAACTATAAAGTTTATATTATTAAATATACAGATAGAAACAAATTAAAAAACATCTCCTGGAAAATCTCATTTCTCATTTAAAACGTTCATGCTCTGTCCCAACATCCCTCAACGCTTGTTCTTTCCTAACACAGTCATTTTCACTCAAAGCCGCAAGCAACGGAGATTGGGAACCACGCGCCTCTTTCTCTTCTAATCCTCTTTCCAAACATTTGTTCTTATACACACTTTTAGACAATGTTGAAGAAAACCACCGAGAGTCGGCGGCGCGTTACACATCAGTCAGACTTAGAGTGGTGGTGGGCTTAAGATTAGCAGTCAATTTTTGGTCATATTAATTATAATACCAAAAAAATATTAAATTACAAATTTAATATCATTAAAATTTTTAAATTAATAAATTTATTATAGATAAATTAAAATTTTATATATGATAAATTTGAATTTGTGGGAGGGAGCCCACCGTCAAAAATCCAATCCACGGTTTGGACAGGGCCCACCATATATGGTCGCCACGTCGACCACTGAATCAAGTGACGTGTCAACATCACACGGTGGTTTGTTGATAAAATCAGTAATCCTGATTTTGCGTCGTCCTGTACTCGGCTCCACGTCATTGGCTTGTACAATAATTTATTATTTGTTTCTTTTTTATTTTTTTTGGTAAAAAACTTTGTATGCTGATTAGGAAAATGACGTCATTTTCCATAACAAGAAAAAACAATGGTAAATGTTATTAACTATTTTGCTTTCTGTAAAATAACCATGGGAGGTTGAAATTTGCCACGTAGGACAAATTGGAGAGAGTATATGTACGTGTGTTTTTAGATCGGACATCCATAGAGAAAAAATACAACATTCTCTATCAATATACAGAAACTTTTCCTTAACAGACATGAAATTTGCCACGTAGGACAAATTGGAGAGAGTATATGTACGTGTGTTTTTAGATCGGACATCCATAGAGAAAGAAATACAACATTCTCTATCAATATACAGAAACTTTTCCTTAACAGACACATTTTAAAAGTTAGAAGAAAAATTCGGAAGAGAAAGCTCAAAGAGGATAATATCTGCTAGCGGTGGAAGAACGGAAGCCAGCAAGAACACTGGATCCCGAAGGGGGTGGATTGTGAGATCTCATATCGGTTGGAATGGGGAACCAAACATTCTAGCCTAGAAACCTCTTTCGAATTAAAACCTATCATTTTCGTTTTTTTATAATATAAATGGATTATTTCTCTCTTCTACTCAAAATAATAAATTATCTAATTGAACAAGTTTATTTATTTTTATTTTTTTTAGATTTTACTTTTATTAAAAATAAAATATTTGTATAAATGACTTAACAACCTAATCAACCTGATCTAATCTGGTCTATTTAATAACATTTGTTTAAAAAAATTTACGACACCAACAATTGAGTTGAGTCAAAATAGTGTTCAGGCATAAACGAGAACATTCCAATATGAGTCACGCTATTTTCTAGAATTGACAAAAGTGTCCCAGAATGACTTCCATAGCTTCTTTTGATTTACGCATCTAGTAGAATAGTTGTGTGTGAAAATTAGGGTATGAATCGAACAAAATATGATACCCAAATCATATATTTTTTTAGTCTCTCCCAAAATTCAATCTCAATTCCAAAATCTTGTAATGTCTTGTTCTTTACCTTGTGAGATTGATACACATCACCCTATCCTTTTAGGACAACAACTTTTGGTAGGGACTTTATGTGTAAACCGACCTAGCTACCGCTATCTGCTATCCGCTATCCAATTCTTGAAAGGACCTAAAGGAAGAAAAGAAAGTCGAAAGATTTGTGTGTCGTTGAATGTTTTCTAATGGTTAATGTATAATCGAAACTTACATAAATTTAATCAATAATCATGCTGAGTTCTTTGTTTATTTCATTTACTCTGTCAAATTTTTAAGTTTTGATTTCATCACACGAATGATATTTGACTTAAGAGTTCTACGGAAATTTTACCTTGATAAAGTAAAGGAGTTCTACGGAAATTCCTTAGTATGATGATGTCTTTTTCGCCACAAATTTTTCATAAGTTTTAAATATTTTTAATGGATAATTTATATTTTTCAATATAATTTCTACTTAAAAAAATCTAAACACTATTATACATTCAAAAATATTTTAATATAAGATTAACATAATTTCTAAAATCTTAAATTTTAATATTATTGGACAGTCGTATAACTAAATTTTGAGCTCTAATTTCAGTTAGTTGAGGCAGAGCAGAGATTTGGCATGGTCAAGGTCTGGGACAGAGAAAGGCTAATGAAGAAAAATTTCTCTCTGCTCCTTCCGTCCCCGCAGTTCAATGAAACTTTTTTCATGGACACAAATTAGATAAAGCTTTTCGTTTTTCAATATCTCTCATTTTTCATTCACATGTGAAATACTCGCTTTGGTGTCTCGGCAAATATTCTTGTTTCTTCATGTGGAAATGTTGTTCTTAAGATCACATAAATATTTATTTGATAGTCTCTTACAAAATTTTACAAATCAGGAGGCTAGAGGACTTTGCATTGATTTGCGAGCAGTACAAACTTAACCATGTTGAAGAGAATACTAAGATCATCAAACGTCGAATCTAGATTTTATTAAAGAAAAAAAAATAAAATCGAGTCTATTTATAAATAAATTAAATTTATCTCTTAGTCGACTCATTCTCGCCATGGTTGTTGTTCATCGTTCTCCTTATAAGAAAAAGATTTATAATTTAAACATAGTTAGTGCATTTTTTTTTGAAGATTTAAAAATTTAATTGTAGTGATTTTTTCTTCTAACCAACCAAAATCAGACGTTATCCAAATGAACAAAGTTTTTTAAGATTGTTTTGGATGAAAGAGCGATCAAATGGGAGTGAATTGCCGTAACCAAATCTTAGGTAAGCTCTCGAGAATCTTTTTCTGAAGCAATGGCGTTGGTGTTGATGTGAAGCTTTGTCATCCCCTCAATGCTATTTTCTATCTTGTCTTCTTATTATTACTCTTGAATTCATATTGTATACACTTTCCTAATCAATCGGAGCAGAAAAATTCATCGATTAAGGAGATGGTTGAATGCTTTTGCTATCATTTAGCATTCAGACCTTTCATGGCGTCAAAACCCTTTGTCACTAGGGCCGAGCAACCCATCGCGCCCGATCTCAACGCCGACCGATCAGTTTTTCATCGTGGGTCGTCTTCTTTCTCCTCTTCCGGTCGTCGCGATCTGGTTTTCGTTGTTAATCCTCGCGGTTCGTTTCTCGTCCCTTCGTTTTCAGCTTCGTTGTTGGAAAGATAAAATTGGTTGAGGAATGGGGATTTTATGATGTGGGGTTTGTTGTATTTTGTGGAATTAAAGACCGTAATCCCTTGAGTTGATTGGAAATTTTCTTGAGATTGTTCTTTTTACAAATTTATTTAATGCTTTTCAAGTTATCGTGCTGTTGGGTGATTTCTAGTCATGGATTTGCTCACGTTATAGCAGTAATGCAGGTGCTAATGGCAAGACGCTGAAGGAATGGAAGAAGCTCGTTCCATATCTACGCACTCGCCTTGGTGAACATTATAATGTGAGTTTCTTTTTCTGTTGGTCTCTGTAGGAAGCTTCACAATCTCCATTGAAATCTATTTAGCTTGTTGAATGTATAAGGAGCTTATTAGAAAGAATGTTCTGCGAAAGAAATGCTAGATTCGTGGACTTCGGGGATGTTTGGGAGCTGTGTTCAGAGCTACTTTTCTGTTTTTATGAGAAGAGAAGTTTAGTTCGACATGTTTGAATTTGGATATCTGTTACTCAAGAGTTGTTTTCCATATTATCTATCTATTTGTTGGCCTGTTCTTGGAGTAATTGAATTTGTTCTCCCTTCAAACGTCATGAAGAGTGGGCCTTGACATCATTTTAGAAAAGGATATTGTTAACTTTTTTAAAGGGATCACGAACATGTGCTTGCTTGGGCTTAGACTGAGAGATCTAGTCTTAGTATTGATTGAATATTGCTTTCCTTACATACAACTCACGCAAAGGTTATCCAACAACACCATTTTGATTGAATAACCATGTGATTGTAAGTAGAATCAATCAATTTGCTTGCTGCTTCTAAAAGCTCTACGTGAAATTCGAGCAGAATCTGCTTCAACTCCAGCGACAAACCCATGCGGCATCGGTCATCTTCCTTGGCTAAGTTAATTGCAGTGTCATCTTCCTTGACTAAGTTAATTGCAGTGTTTAAACGACAACGACACACAAACTTGTAATGCAACCTGCACCCTTGAGTGATCTTCTTTTCCAATGTAAGTGCGGCAGTCCCTCCTCGGTGCCAGTGAGGAACACCCAAGAACAACGGGAACCTGCTCCATCATGGCTAATTAATGACATTTTGCTGTGACCCACTTCAAGGACTTCAGATAAGATTCCCATAGTGTTTGATCCTTATTCAGCAAGGACTGAAGTCCTTTTTGGCGCCACATATATGTTAATGGTTGTTGCATCACCCAACCTCTCCACCTTTGTGCTTACCCCTAGATGCCCTACAATCTACCTTGTCCACCATGAGAGCCATGCGAACAGAGTTGGTTTTTGTTTATTATCTGAAGAAATCAGCAACGCAACCTTATCTAACTGCAACCCACGACATCGAATGGCCTTTCAAGCATGACAACTTGTTGCAACAACCTTACACAAAATTGAAAAATGTTGAATATGTGAAAATTGGGCGAGTCTGATAACCATAGAAGATTGAAGATCGTGTGAAGATTGTGTGAAGGTTTACCAACAACATTTTTGGTTAGTGAGTATCCAGTAGTTGATTATTGGAATTTGGGCAAGGTGTCAACACCAAAAGTTCAAAGAATGTGGTCATTGGAAGATTGCAAAAGCTCATCCCCCACCCTCACAGACCAAGTCCCATGGCATCACTTCTTATCCTTCTAAAATGCAACACTGTCATTGATGGAAAGATCTATTCAATCGAGCTAGATGAAAGATATAGGGGAACAAGAATAAAGTTATCTGAGATCACCCGAGACAGTTTTTTTCATTCATTGAAATGACTCTTTCCAATAGCTAAACCATTTAGATAGAGAAACTCGCCGACAAGAAGGCACTATGGCTTAAATCTCTCTACTCTATAGAAATGGTGGTCTTGAGAGACTTTTTATTCCAGTGGATGAAGAACGAAAAGGATGGATAGTTTTCCTCAACCTCATTGAAGATTATCCTTCGTTGTTCCCCAAAAACCCTGATCAACATCCAAAACCTAATGAACATCATAATAGAAAGCAAAACCATAAACATTTTCTCTGGCCCTAACAACCCTTGCATACCGTTAAAAAACCATCACAAAAGGCAGAATCTAGGGGCAGATATAGAAATATACCTTTGGATCCTCAACAAAAAGGCAAAATAGTCATCATAGAGGTTCCCCCCTCCCCCTCCCTATCCTATGTGATACAGTGATGATCATTACTTGGAAATACTTCCACAACGATTTGTTCATGATAAAAGAAGCATACAATCCCTGCTCAACGATTTCTGCTATCTTAAACTCTTTTAGGACGACAAGATGAGCCTCCATTCCACAGCAAAGGAGCAGGTCTCTTCACTTTGTAATAAAAAGGATTGGCAAAAAGTGGGAAGCTATCTATTGAAAATAGAACCGTGGTCAGATGAAAAAACACTTGAACTACCTAGTGGCTCCTTCATGAGGAGGATGGATTAAAATAGAACTGGGGAGCTCAATGTTGATCGTCTTGCCCCTTTTGTTTAGGATCGAGAAGTATGTTTCTACCTCTGTCTTTATATTTTCTGACATTTGTAGTGGTTTTTTAATGATAAGCAAGGGTTGTATGGGTTAGAAAAATGTTTGTGGTCTTGCTTTCTATTATGAGGTTGATTGGAATTTGGTTGTTGGTTAGGTTTTTTGGTGGACGATGGGGGGTAGTTTTCAGTGAGGTTGAGGAAAGTTGTCCAACACCACGCTTTTTGGACATGCATTTGCCATAGGGTGGGTGATGGAGGAAATACATCTTTTTGGACTGATTCTTGTATTGACAACACCACCCTATTTGCAGTATCCTCTTTTATATAGTCTCTTCATTGCAAGATGACCACATTCAAAGAAAAATGGAAAGATATGAACAAATTCTAGAACCTGCAGCTCTGTAGGAATCTAAAGGATAGCGAAACTATGGAATTGGCTGAATTAAGTCTTTATCTTGCCCCAATTGTGCTGCCCCAAGAAGCAGACTCATTGAAATGGCGTTCTAGTGCTGACGGGGTCTCACAAAATCTTTGATGATGTATATGAGGGAAAAGGAAAAGGTAGATGCCATAAACCTCACACTAGCAAAGACAATATGGAAAGGAAATCATCCTAAAATGAAGTTTTTCCTTTGGGAAATGGTGCATGAATCCATTAGCATAAGTGAAAACCTTAAAAAGAAATAAATAAAAAGAATGCTCTAGGTGACTCTATTTTGGTGCCCTTTATGCAAGAAAGACAACAAATCGCACATTTACTTGTTTACTTAGTGTACATATCCTTATAATTCAAGGATAAAGATCCTCAATATCTTTGGATGACACCTCATTTTTCCTAGGAGTGAAAGGAGTTATTGAATATGGTCTTAACATACCCTCTTCAAGAATGAAAAATCTCTACTATGGACAAATCTCATTATAAGTTTCTTTTAGTATCTATGGAACCAAAGAAATCAATGAGTATTCATTGAGAAGACACAAACTTATGGGCCCTTCGAGAATTTGTTTACCACATCATTTATTGGTGTAAATTGTTTCACACTTTTTCTTCCTATAGTTATACCTCCTTCATTGTAAATTTGGAAGATCTTTGTAAACATCATGGATAACATATTCCTTTTGTAAATTTCAAACATTAGTGAAATTATCTCTTATTAAAAAAAATTGAACCAATCAATTTTGCAGCTCTGGTCTACACGGATCAAATCCTCAATGACAAAGGAAGACCTTTTGATAGCTTTGTGGATAATATATCCTTCTAGGATCACTCTCGGTGTAAACTTTTTTCTTTCTTTTATGGCTACAGCCTATTTTCTCTTTTGGCCAATTGGAAGTCTCATGGTAATGCATAAGTGCCAATTGGCCTAAGGTAGCATTGAATGGCTTGGGTTTGCTTTACTCACTTTTTTTATATTTATCTCATCAATGAAATGCCAGAATGTTTCACGTTAAGTAAAAGGAAGTCTTATATTATCCTTGAAAATTTTATATCCCATTTATACCTTTTCCATTGCTCTACCTTTTTTAAATAACCTACAATTTACGTGTATTATTATTGCTTTCTTATCTACTAGTCACTTGGGCCATATTTAAATCAATATGTTGATTTTGTTTTTTTTCACTGTGGACAGATCTGTGAATCTTTGACCTCAGGTCCTTGCCATGCTATCGATATAACGAGGGAGGTTAGTATGGATTCTTTCTTTCTAGGACTTCAATTAGTTACTATCAACCTTTCTGTTGACTTAATGAGCTTCAGGCAATTCGGGAAGGTGCTGATGCTGTGATACCTGTAGGAGGAGACGGAACTTTTCATGAGGTATGAATTGTGTAATCTCATGAGAATTATTACTGTTAGTTTGGTCTTCAATGCCTAACTGGCTCAAACTCGGTTCTTAAATTACCTATTCCTTTTGTTGCTTTTGGTTTCGGTTCCACCAGAAAGCCAAGCCAAACTGCCTGCACATCTAAGTTGAATGATGTGATTGGTTTATGACCAGTATTTTCTTGTGTTTCTCTTGGGCCTCAACCAGCCTTTTGAAGACACTATTTGTTCTATTCTTTAGTTTTGGAAGCTTGAGATTTCAATTGCAATGTCTAACCTTGAGTGTTGCTTGTTGAGGAGGTCTTCTTCTCCTACTACTTAATAATGATCGGTTATCATAATCTGTTTGCAATAACGATAGCCTTTTTAGTTGGCTTTGATTCTAGCAGCCTCATGGATTGTCCATTAGATATGAGCAAGAATTCTATAGGCTAAGTAAAAGGTTCTATGATTTTGGATCCATTGTATACGTTTGTCTTGATGGATGAGGGGATTAATCTGCTTCTGATTGGCAGGTGGTTAATGGCTTCTTTTGGGACGGAAAACCTGTTGTTAATAATGATGGAGAAGTTCATAAATCAACCGCACTCGGTGTAAGAGATTGCTCCGTAGTTTCAATCTAACCTGTCTATTTCCATTACCTTAACTGCTAGTTTATCATTTGTGACTGGTTCAGATTATTTACATGAACTTATGATATTGAATTGTCAGACTACTTAATTATTGTCTCCTTGCAGCTTATACCCTTGGGCACTGGTTCAGATTTTGCAAGAACATTTGGTTGGTAAGTGCATGTTTTACTGCATTGTGTTTTTGTACAATGTGAGAGCTTGCTTTAAATTAGAGCACTTCCTCCATGTGGTTAAGCAAACTGGGTCAACATTCTTTTAATTAGGAATAACAATCCTATTGAAGCCGTGGATCGTATAGCTAAAGGTACCCTTGTTTCACTTTTTTCATTCCTATCTCTTTGCCTTTTGTTGATTAAGTACTTAAAATGGCTCTATTTATTCACCCAATAATCGCTTTCATGTAAGATATTCTCTGCAGGATTGAGGTCCCGAATTGATATTGGGGTTGTCAATAAAGAAAATGGAGAGTATCATTACTTTGCAAATGTTGCAGACATTCATTTGTAAGGTTAATCGAAACAGTATTGTTGAGGCTAACTGATTAACTCAGCTGATACCAGACAACTAATTATTATTGCGTGGAACTTTTTGCAGGAGCGCTAAGGCTGGGTTTTATGCTGCAAGATACAAGAGATTTGGAAACTTATGCTATGTTATTGGTGCTTTGCAAGGCTTTATAGGACATAAAAACAAAGACTTTAAGATTAAGGTCAGCATATAACTGTAACGGTCCATAATTGTAATGGCCCAGGCCCACCACCAGCAGATATTGTCCTTTTTTGGTTTTCCCTTTTGGGCTTCCACCCAAGGTTTTTAAAATGCGTCTGCTAGGGAGAGGTTTCCACCCCTTATAAAGGGTGTTTCATTCTCCTCCCCAACTGAGGTGGTTTCAAAATGTAGAGCATGTTAGAGAGCATTGCTACCATCATGATTTGATTTTATTTCTGTTGTATGCTATAACTTACAGGTTGACAACGGTGAATGGGAGCTGTATCCACAAGTAACTTCCTTGTGTATTGGAAATGCTAAATACTTCGGCGGTGGAATGAAAATCGTACCGAACGCTGATCCTTCCAACGGGAATCTAGAGGTAGAATTAGGAGTTAATTTGATTTCACTGTTTCCTTCGTTGTCTCATTGATTCGTGTATCGCTTGTCCTTTGTTTTTTTGTTGCAGGTAGTAATACTTCAGGATTTCAAGTGGTACGATTTCATCCTTAATTTACATAAAATATACAATGGGACACATTTGACAGTGAAAAACGTATCATCAAGAAGGTTTGTCATCTCTTTAAGCATCATATATCTGTATTTTCTTCCATAGATCTTCCATTTTCAATTGTATGGAGAATTTGTTGTGTTCACTTCTGTCAAGTTTTGCTTTATAAAAACTTTCATCCAAACTTTTATTGGAGATGTTTTGTTCACCTAGCACTGAAGCTCTAGGAGAAGTTTTATGTTGCTAAAATTTCTGGCATTCTGATGCATCCTCAACCAAAGCTATATATGATTGCTAAAATCTTTGTTGACTATAATGAACTTGGTTTGAAATTCTGGACCGACGTCCATGATTGAATAAATCTCGAGTATCATCAGTT
This sequence comes from Cucurbita moschata, assembly GCF_002738365.1. Classification (NCBI taxonomy): domain Eukaryota; kingdom Viridiplantae; phylum Streptophyta; class Magnoliopsida; order Cucurbitales; family Cucurbitaceae; genus Cucurbita; species Cucurbita moschata. Next base: position 1,284,291 of record NW_019268546.1, on the reverse strand, counting down.
TATCGTTGCATTTTTTTCAAGCAGTGTTCGTTCGATCGAAGTGGAAGAAGTTTCGAGCAGTGGCAGCATTTACGTTCAAGCTGATGGGGAACACTTGGGATTTCTTCCAAGGAAGTTCCATATTCTACCAGCTGCCATTGAAATGATCTGCTGAATATGAGCCAAATTTGAGTGGACAAAGTGGGTAGCAGTTTTGCTTTTGGTATTTGCTACACTCCCCTTAACGCCAATTTCTGGTTTTGTTTATATACCTTGGAGCAAAAGTTTAATTTGGTAATATATCCAACAGCATTTTAGACTAGATGTTTTTTCTCCTTTAGTTTTCTTTTTTCATTTTTTATTTCTACGTGTTCGGAGAATTCAAACACTTTCTTCCTAACGGAGCGAAGAGTATATGTCAATTATCCCTAAACTAAACTTATTTGGACCTTTTCTTTTTTTTCAGATGGAGTTGTGAGTTTTGATACTATTATTTACCGCTAATAATATTATATGGATCGAACTTAATTTTGGGTAAAATTTATTTTGATTTTTTTTATTGATATTTATTATTTTTCTATTAGAGGTTTTATTTTATTTTTATTTTTATTATTATTATTATTTTGTTACTAGTGATCAAATTTGCAAAATTTAAATAAAAGGTAAATTTGTATAACTTATTTATGGGTTTTTTTTTTATTTTTATAATATATATATTTTTTTAAAAATAAGTGGTTGAATTTTGGGATTTAAATTAGACTTTTGTTCAAACTTCTCAAATAGACTTTTAAAATTTATTGAGTGTTCAAAATGTTGGAATAGACTTTTATAGTTTCAAAAGTTCAAAGTTTATTGAGTGTCCAAAATGTTTAAAGACTTAAAATTTTGTATTTAATATATCTTTTAAGTATCTTTTAAATTTCATATAATTTTAGATATAAAATTCAACAATTAAGATTTTATTAGACAATTTAATTTTAATTTTCTATTGTTTGTCTTTTCAAATGTATGTATTAGTGTTTTATTTTAAAAAAATTCAAAATTTATTAAAATATCAAACATTCTAAAATATGTTACACATCAGATTAAGAATTTATTAAATATTTATTGTTATTATTATTATTAAGATCAAATTTGGAGGATGTTTAAACATTAATACGTGTTTAAACTTAGAATTTAATTTTTTTTAAATTTTTTTTTACAAATAAGTTTTAGTTTGATTTTATATTTTAAAATGCTCTACATATACATATATATAATCAAAGTTGAATTTGAATTATTAAATATGTGTTTTTTAAAAAAATTAAAAATAAAATAATTTTAAATATTTAATGTTTGTAACTAATATGGTAATTTGTAAATGTAAAATTTAAAAATAAAATAATTTTAACCGCGATTTGTAAATGTTTGATATTAGGCCAGATTTGTTTAAATAATTAACAAAATAACTTGAAAATAGATTGAGTTGAGATGTGAAGTCTATTCGGAGTTGCTCGAATAACTAACTCAACTAACTCGACACTTCATATTAAACTAAGACCAATCCAACGTGCATGGACCTGTAAACATTAAATATTCATTTTCGATTAATTAATTTATTGTGATAATATTGGTATGTGTTAGTTGTGGTAGGAATTATATCTTACCATATGTATGGTATTTGTCACTTTATCATAGGCATATATCTTGTATCGGTTTATTGCTTTTTTCATATGATTTTGTCTTCTTTGGGCTCCCCTTCAAGGGTTTAAAACGCGTCTCTTAGGAAAGATAAAATGTGTTTTGTTCTCCTCCCAACTAATGTGGGACATCACATGTAATTTATTTGATTATCTAAATGATTATAAATAAAGAACTTTCACTGCCATTTAGGAGCTTGGTTTTAACAAATATTCTCACATTGAACTAATCCAAATATAAGCATAAATTAGAAACACGATCCAAAGGGGACGTGTATTATGCAATACATATGAAAAATGGTGCATATTTAATTAATTCAGGTCTAAGGATACCTTGAATTTGACACATTTAACCACCAATTCATGGTAGAGAAGTAGGTGCATGTGGAATAAGAGCGATCCAGAGAATATGATGACTAAGAAAGGCTTAATAGTATTAAAAGTTACTACCTATACTAACAAAGTGCATTTTTCGGTGGCTCAATCATAGAAATTTCAAGATTAAGCGTGTTTTGTTTTGAACAATCTTATTTTGGAATATCTCCCGAAAATTTTTCTAAGAAGCATGTGAATGAAGACAAAATGTGCTACAAGAATTCGTGTTGGTCTGTTGGGACAGACTTCACTCTTAAAAATGAGAAATAAGAAACTGTGACCATATTGTAGGAGAATGTCACGGGCGTAGGTGTTGAATGCGAATCTTGAAACTTGATCCAAGTCTTAAGCATGAAGCGTATGTATCAAATCCAACTGATTTGCTCCACACATATTTTAGATTATCTCCCGAGAATCTTTCTAAGAAGCATGTGAATGATGACATGATGTGTTACAAGAATTCGTGTTGGCCTGTAGGGACAGTCTAAAACGTTATATAGCTTGTAGTTTGACATTTAAGCCAACCTTATTTCAAATTTCATTTTTTTTCCTTTTATATTTATATAATAATAATAATGATAAATAAAAAAAACCTAGCACACCACTCTTATACAAACCAATATTAAAATAACATACCTACGACATTAACTAAACGTGAACCCAACTCGCTATTCCATGACAGCAGAGAGAAGCCACTTGTACTCAATTGTTCATCACTGATATCAAATTCTAAGCTCGTAATCAATTAACATGTCGTAATTTTACTTTTATTTTAAGATTGACAAAATGGTCGGCATTGTAATTCATTTCAGACAATTATAAATCGTAAGGACTAAAATAAAATAATTTTAAACAATAGAAATATAATCGAAACAACGACCCGACCCATCGTTTTTATACATATAAACATTTTCCAATTGGCCCACCTATTAAAGACAATTCAAGTTGATAAGTTCACAAATAAATTGTGGAAAAGTTTGGCCATTGGACTTCGTCAAAAGGTGGCCACACCCATTGCCTCCCCATTAAATATGACCATATAATTTTAAATATCGTTCAAATTACCATTTTGTCCCTACATTTTCTAGCTAATTTCGATTTTATCCTATTAATTTTCAAATTAATTCTATAAAAAATAATATTAGAATTTCCATAAAATTATTTCTATCTTTCTTTTCTAAGACGTTAACACATTTTTTTTTAATAAAAAGATAAAAATATAATAATGTAACGTTCAAATAAAATATATCATATGTCAACTGTTTTATTTTTTAATTAAAAGGTTAGAAATTAAAAAAAGAATTAATTACCATATAAAATATCATCAGTATTTAATTATTTTGAGAAATTTAATTAAATTGAAAAATGAAAAAACAAAAAGACCAAAATGACCTTCAAGTTTGGCAAAGGCAATTTGTGAAAGAAACCCTAATAAACCTTCAAGTTGTCGTCTTTCTGTTTCTTCTTTGCATTTTCCGTCTCTTTTCACACCTATATTGTCACAGTCCCCACGTTTCAACTTTCCCAAAATACCCTTGCTATAATCACCGATAAAAAACCAGCCTCCCCCACTCCCAAACCCAATCAAAGCTGGCCACGTCATTATACCTACTCCCCTTGACTCACCTGCCTGTGATATTATCAAAGTCTCCTCTTCCTCTTTTTCTAATACCTCATCTCCTCCCAGTTTCCTCCACATACTGAAATTTCAACGCTGCAGAAAAAAAATCCTCCATAGAAATTTCGATCGATCTTCGTTCAACTACACGGTATATTTCGTTTCCCTCGGATGTTTTTTGATTCATTCGATACATTTAGGATGATTCTTTAGATTTTTTTCTTTTTTTCAATTTCCTAGTTCTTGGATTTTCGTTTCTTCCTTTCTCGTTCATTTTGGAGTCGTCTGGTGTGGGTTCCGGTGCTCTTTATCTGTAGGATTTTTGTAGATCTAACTCCTATGTAAGTAAGCTTTTTGATACTTGCGTTATTTTGTAATTTTTGTAATTTTTTTTTTTTGGATATCTGTTTGGTTTCTTGTAATATTAGGTTTAGATTTCCATGCTTTGTATTTGAGTTTGCTACCATCTGATTTTTTAGTGATTCTGGAAGAGATTCGTTTGTTGGAGGTTTTTAGAGGAGCGTGTAATGGATGTTTGAGGTTTTGACGATCTTTATGTTATATTTGCAACTAAAAGGATAGATTAGTAGATTTATAAACGAGATCTGACGACTTCATGTCTGAACCGCTCAGTTTCTATCCTTGGTTTTGTGATTTCGTTAAAAGGATGTACTCTATGAGTTCAATTTGATTTTAGTTGATTAGATCTCTGCAAAACAGAACTACATAAGGCAAACTAAAGTGAAATCAGTTTTGTTTTGTTTTTTTCTGCTGTCTTTGTTTTTATGATGGTTTTGAAATTGGATCTATAGGTCTATGTTTGAGATATCTGTTCTGTAAATATTCGTTGATAAGAAGAGTCTGTTTGTTTACTCTGATCTGGTTATGTGAAACTTAAGCTATATAATGATTTTGATGATTTTTTACAGCTGATATTCAATTTTCTCCCTAGTTGGGAATTAGGATGAGATGAGAAGAAATTCAGTTATATTTCCTGTCTTTAATTGTTTTGAGTCTCTGCAAATCCTGGAAATAATAATTGATTCGGACCGTGCAAGAAGGTTGAGGCGTTTATGGCTAGAAATATCATTTCTCCATCTTCTACCTATATTTACTAGGAAATTGGATATAGGGATTTTCCTGATGTTGATTGTAGATGAAAGTTTCAAATGCAATGCTCTAAAAAATGAGCCTATAAGTAATTCTAACCTTGAAGTATTCTACCTCTTTTAATCTTAAGTATTCTACCTTTTAATGTGGTTTAATACTTTTTGGCAGTCAATACATAGCATCAAGAGCTCATAGTTCACGAAAATGAGCCGCCCACAGACTCCCCCCAGACAATTTTTCCCCTTTGGTAATCCATTCCGCATGATATCTCCAAAAGGTTCGAATTTGCCTTCTAAACTTGCTGCAATATTGAATGCTTTTGAGAGAAGCCTAGCTGAAAGACTAAGAAAGCTCCATCCTTCAAGTAAAGATGACGTTCTTAGCCTTTCATGGATGAAATTAGCAATGGAGTTGCTTTGTGAAACTCACAGTGATATTAAAACTCTTATCAAGGAGTTAGATCTCCCAGTGCCGGACTGGAATGAAAAGTGGATCGATGTCTATTTGGACATCAGTGTGAAATTGCTTGACGTCTGTAATGCTATTAGCTCAGAGCTTTCACACTTGAACCAAAGCAACCTCATGCTTCGATGTGTCACCCATAATTTGGATTCTGCCGAGTCAAAGCGACTGGCTCGAGCCCGTGCTTCCTTAGGTCAATGGAGACTGAACATCAGCTCCTCAAATTCTAGAATTAAGAATTGTTGTACAATCTTAGACAGCCTTGGAGAATCACTTGATCTTCCAAAAGTAAAGAACTCAGCCAAAGGTAAGGTTCTGATGCTCGCTTTATACGGAGTGAAGGTACAGACAGTTTTTATGTGCAGTGTCTTTGCCTCCGCTTTCCTAGGTTCCCCAAAACTCTTTGATCTGAAAATTGCTGATACATATTCATGGGGACAAACTTTCTCCTCCTTGCAAATTGATGTAAATAATGAAATTAGAAGTACATACTCACATGGAAAGTTTACCCCCCTGAAGGAGCTTGAAGCTATCGACCAATGTGTGACCAATCTTCATAAAATAATCCCGGAGAATCCAGAAGTTGAGGAAGCTAAACCGCTGGAAAACGCTGTATCGGAGTTGCAAGGAAAGGCCGAGAAACTTTCAGAAGATCTTCATTTGCTTACTAATGAAGTGGACAGCTTTTTCCAGATCGTTTTGGCAGGACGTGATGCTCTGCTATCTAGCCTGAGGGGTTCATAAACCATATGGAGCTGAACTTGAGAACCTCTGTACAGGGCTAGGTTTGTCTCTCTCGTGTTTCAACTAAAGTATACTAATTAACTAACCGTAGTGTAGTGTAGTGTAGTGTAGTGTAGTGTTATAGTGTTATAGTCTTTGGTTATATGCTTAAAGGCTTTTGGGTTGTATTTCTTTAGTAACGTGTGTAAGACCTAACTTTGAAATGGTAATATGTAATATGGGGTTTCTATGTTTGAGCCAATGGTTCTTTATTTTTTAGAATTGAATTTCTTCTTTAGTTCCGACCTTTAAAATGATAATCGTAACAGTCCTAGCCCACCCTTTGGCTAGGAGAGATTTTCACCTCATAATCTTAATTTCATGATTTTAAATTTTAAGTTTTGAAATTTTAAAATGCAACGGTAATTTAAATGTTAAATGGGACTTTGATGAAGTTATTATTGCATGGTATAAAATTATTTTCAAATATGTATAATATTATATATTATAAATGGCATAATATAGTAAAATAATGATAATACAAAATTTAAACATATATCAGGTTCATAAATGAATTAATAATATTGTTAAATAATAATAATAATAATGATAATAATAATAATAATACAAAATTGATTGAAGAGTTTGCATGCCCTTATACGGACGACGTCGTCCATGTTGAAGACAATGTCTGCCTACCCGTTGATGTGGATGCCAACTCTTCTCCCTTTGCCGACTGTGAATGTGGTGGCCGTCGAGTGCAAAACTATTGAAACTCGTCCTTTTTAATGGGTGGCTTTATCTCAGTTGACGTCGTCTTAGACTGTCTTTACCTGAAAAATAAACAAACGCGGAACAAAATATTAGCAACCCTATTGTTGAAGTCAGAAAATACAATCACATGCAATATGGTTTATTGGCGGGATCTACTTTTCATGATTGTTTTTAAACGTTCCTTGAACTTTATTATTATTTTTTTCTAATAGGGTTACGTGCATGATACTATTCTACACATAGTTCATATATGCACACATGAGCTCATTAGACTAGTTCATATACGTATTCCCTAGGCCTAACTATATAGGCTAGCACACGCTTACATTGTTGAAAAATAACAAAAAAAAAAAAAAAAAGATCGCGTATAATATATCATGGTATATGCACTCGTATGTAATATATTGGAGAAGTAATCTATGCTCATAACATACCACATGCATGATGATGTTCAACATTTAGCATCATGATATAGTATAATGTAGCATATAGTATTTCTTACATGTTCATAAATACTTCATACATGCTCGTAATAACTAGTGTGTTATAGTATCCCATGAGACATAACATAATCATGGCAACAAGATAACAAGAGCCAAATTAAGAAGTACATGCACGAAAAATACTAGCACATCGCGACATAGAACTTTCGGCTAAGTATTAGTTATCTAAAAATTTTGGTCTCGTGGGTTGAGTCCTAAAATTTTTTTGGTCTTATGGGTTTTCAAGTTTTTCATTTTAGACGTTGTTTAACTGAAAATTTTATTTATGATACTAAAAAGATATTATATTTAAAAGTACGAGACCTAAAAGTTATCTTATTATATGAAAATGTTATCAAGATTTTAGATAAATAAAATATTTTCAACAATTTTACTACCCACTTATTTTTAGGTAATTAATTAGGGTGTAAATAAATAATAATTTTTTTTATTAAAATAATTAAATACCTATTTAAATAAATTATAATTGATTTATTATAATTAAATAATTAAATTATAATAATTTTGTAAACTAATATCAATTAATTAATAAAATTTATTCAAAACAAAATAAAATAAAATAAGCTGGGAGAATAAATAGCCGTCAATATTAATAATTATTCTCAAATAAATTATTTTAATATAATTGTAAATGAGTAATATGGATAATGGAACTCAAAAATTAATTATACATATTATATTTTAAAAAACTAAATATAATTTATTTATTTCAGTTCTTCTAACATAAAATACAGTATTTCAATTTATTATCATTTTTCAAGCCTTTATAAACTGATTGATACCTAAAATAACATTTATTAAGAAAAAAATAAATTAAAAAAAAAAAAGCTAAATGAAAAATAAATAATTGAAGGAAGAAATAACACAAAATAAAAATAAAGAAAATTTTGAAGTCTGCAAGTTTTCCAGTCAATCCAATAAATTTTATTGGTGAATTTTATTTTTTCATTAATTGTATTGTTTGAGGAATTTATGTTTTAGTTTAGAAGATAAGTGTGAAAATCATATTTTTAAATTAAAAATTAAATAAGAAAAATTATTTATATGTTCTAAGAAATTAAGTTTGGAAAAAAAAAAAAAAAATCATGGGCCAAAAGTCGGTCATAACCATTTTTCACGGTTTAGGCAGCTTGACTTGATATCTCTCAACTCTGTCCAATCATCTTGGACTGTCACAGAGTTGTTTCTGACGTTTTTAGAAGCGTTTGAGGTCAATATGCCCATTGTTAGATAAATTAATAGTATGTTTTGCCCTGATTCATGTCGTGGGTTTGCATAGGATAAATTGAAGTTAAAGAGCTTGTTCACGCTGGTTCCAAGGATAATTAATAACTCCGACCTAGGTTAATTAGATAATGGGCTCTAGTATTGGCATGATGGAATGAACTAAATGAAGTATGAATGGCAGATACTCTATGACCTCTGTGCCGTATTTTATGACTATTGTAACATGTATTATGTTATGTGATACTATGACTTATGTTATGCTAAGTTAATTTTCATCTTTTGGCTGTTTGATCTCTTTAAAACGTTAAAATAAGATCTGATATCTTGAGTTTAAAAGGTTCCAACCATAAAAAAATTTATATTAACCGAGAATTATTTATAGAAAACTTTTTAATGTATAAAAGATTATTTATAGAAAAGAAATGTAAGGTCAAACAAACTTTTGATTAGAGTCATAATGAAACAAAAGAATCAACTTTTTTTTTTTCAAATTAATAAAAAACAAAAGTTGATCAGTCGTCCATGAAAATGTGAACTAGGAAGAGCACACGCACGCGGGCCGCCCAGTCTTCTCGAAGTCGTCCTAATTGAAGTGCGTTTTCCTCTCAACTTCTCCTAATTCTCCTCTGCCCACAGATCATTCTGGAAACTGCTCAGCTCGCTTTCCCTGCAGATTCCAACACACCCATCTTCAAATTCGTCCATCTCTCAAAATCCCAATTCAGTTTTAGCCTCAATCTCAAGTGGGTAATCTTCGTTTTCGAATTTTCGATTTGGGTTTCTTGTCAATTTTGATATCACACTTCCTCCTTTGGACCTCCGGAGTGTCAATGGAGTCCGGTTCTTTTGATCAGAACATCAGGGGAGTGCCCACCCATGGCGGTCGATACATTCAATACAATTTGTATGGGAATCTCTTTGAAGTTTCTAGGAAGTATATTCCACCCATAAAGCCAGTTGGTAGAGGAGCTTATGGTATTGTCTGGTATGAAGCTTCTCTACTTGATTCCTTTTGCTTGTTCTTATTTGTTCTTCATTCAAATTATGGGTTTGACTTGTGCTACTTTGAGTCTAACTTTAACAAGAATTCTTGATTTAGATGTATAAACTTTGTGTTGATTTCCTCATTTCTTATGGGCTTATGTGTTCTCGATCTTACTAGGATGCACTCATTCTGAGACTGTTCTGAGTTATGATTTACTTCCGATTACTTAGTTTTTCGATTTCATTGTGTTGGGTAGTGATTTAGATTCTTTTGGAATGGAGATGTGATAGGCTACATTTGCTCCATTTTTCATTGGGTTGACTCAAGTGTCGAACAAAAGGTGTACTTTGTTCGAGGACTCTAGAGAAGGAGTCAAGCCTCGATTAAGGGGAGACTGTTCGAGGGCTTCATAGGCCTCAAGGAAGGCTCCATTTTTCATTGTATTGGCTCAAGTATCGAACAAAAGGTGTACTTTGTTTGAGGACTCTAGAGAAGGAGTCGAGCCTCGATTAAGGGGAGGTTGTGCGAGGGCTTCATAGGCCTCAAGGGAGGCTCTATAGTGTACTTTGTTCGAGGGGAGGATTGTTGAGGATTGTTGGGAGAGAGTCCCACATTGGCTAATTTAGGGAATGATCATAGGTTTATAAGTAAGGAATATATCTCCATTGATATGAGACCTTCTAGGGAAGCTCAAAGCAAAATCATGAGAGTTTATGCTCAAAGTGGACAATATCATACTATTGTAGAGATCCGTGATTCCTGACAGTATAATGGTAATGAAAGTTTTCATATAGGAAGTTAAACCCATCGTTCGGGGTCTTCTTCCTATTCAATTACCAGTTATGGTAAATTTATCTGGGATAGAGATTGTCATTTGGAACTTTTTGAATAAGTTTAGATCTCTTTGGTGTGGCTAGATTCTTGCTGCATATAAGCATTGGAATTCCTATAGAACATGAATTTTATAGGGTTCTGATCATTTTTGGATTAGTTTTTTGAGGCAAGATTTGAGGTTCTTCTTTAAATTCTTGTGACATAGCTTTTTTTCTTTGTTCATATTGTTTTTGTACAAAAGTAATATGAACAATTAAAGCAAGACATTACTTGTTTGTACCCTTCAGTGCTGCTACTAATTCAGAAACAAATGAGGAGGTTGCTATTAAGAAGGTTGGCAATGCATTTGACAATAGGATTGATGCTAAAAGAACCTTGCGGGAAATCAAGCTTCTTCGTCACATGGATCATGAAAATGTAAGTTCTTAGTATCTATGAGTTTTGTTATTTTCTTGATCTTAAATTCATTATTCAAAGAGATGTAACAAAGGGTTGAAGAAGGATCTTTCATGTTCTCGCTATGATTTTAAGAGAATTTATTAGTCCATCACGATCACTTGATAGAATACATCGAACATTTTCCGCGAGTTTTACCTTATACCATTGTAATGGCCCAAGTCTACCGCTAGCAGATATTGTCTTCTTCGGGCTTCCCCTCAAGGTTTTTAAACCGCGTCTACTAGGGAGAGGTTTCCACACCCTAATAAAGGGTGTTTCGTTTTCGCTGGCACTCGTTCCCTTCTCCAATCGATGTGGGACCCCCCAAATCCACCCCCCTTCGTGGTCCAGCGTCCTTGCTGGCACACTGCCTCATGTCCACCTCCCTTCGAGGTTCAACCTTCTCGTTGGCACATTGTCCAATGTCTAGCTCTGATACCATTTGTAACGGCCTAAGTCCACCGTTAGCAGATATTGTCCTCTTTGGGCTTTCCCTTTCGGGCTTCCCCTCAAGGTTTTTAAAACACGTCTACTAGGGAGAGGTTTCTACACTCTTATAAAGGGTGTTTCGTTCTCCTCTCCAACCGACGTGGGATCTCACAACCATCCTCTTGTGACTTTTTAGTTCATATCTTTGCTGCAACTATGTGACCATGTGGGCTGACTTGTTTTCTTTTTCTTTCTCAACTGCAGATCATTGCTCTTAAAGATATTATAAGACCTCCTCAGAAGGAGAATTTCAACGATGTGTACCTTGTTTATGAATTGATGGATACTGATCTAAATCAGATAATACGGTCCAACCAATCGTTGACTGATGACCATTGTCGGGTTCGCACCTCTTCTCTCCTCGGAATTACAATACCATGAACGTTTCTAGGCATTGGAGTATTTATGAATTTCAACGACTTAGATCCCGTTTAATAATCATTTAGTTTATGAAAACATTTACCATGGTTTTCATCTTTCCGAAGAAAACGTTTGAATTACATAGATGGGACATGATAGTGTTCTTGACTAAGAAGAAACACTATATTAGATTTTATCTTATTAATACTTTAAATTTTCGATGTGCAGTTCTTTCTGTACCAGTTGTTACGAGGCCTAAAATACGTACATTCCGCTAATGTTCTACATCGTGATCTGAAACCAAGCAATTTGTTCCTCAATGCAAATTGTGACCTAAAACTTGGGGACTTTGGGCTTGCAAGGACAACTTCTGAGACTGATTTTATGACTGAGTACGTTGTTACTCGGTGGTACCGTGCACCGGAATTGCTTCTTAATTGTTCGGAATACACTGGAGCAATAGACATTTGGTCTGTTGGCTGTATACTTGGTGAAATTATGCACAGAAAACCACTGTTTCCTGGAAAAGATTATGTCCATCAGCTAAAACTTATTACTGAGGTACACTTGCTAGTTATCATGATCTGCCTTAGCTTCCTAGTTTTTGCTCTTCACCGAACATTGGGTACTAAATGTATGAGATCTCACGTCAGTTGGAGAGGGGAACGAAACATTCTTTATAAGGGTGTGGAAACCTCTCCCTAATAGACGCGTTTTAAAAACCTTGAGGGAAAGCTCGAAAGGAAAAGTCCAAAGAGGACAATATCTACTAGTGGTAGGCTTGGGCTGTTACAAATGGCATCAAATCCAGGCACCTAGCCATGTGCCAACGAGTAGGCTGAATCTCAAAGGGGGGTGGACACCAGGCGGTGGGCCAGCGAGGACGTTGGGCTCTGGAGGGGAGTGGATTATGAGATCCCACATCGGTTGAAGAGGGGAACAAAACATTCTTTATAAAGGTGTGGAAACCTCTCCCTAGTAGACGCGTTTTAAAAACCTTGAGGAGAAGTCCGAAAGGAAAAACTCAAAGAGGACAATATCTACTAGCGGTGGGCTTGGGCCGTTATGATTGAACCCGAGGAAATAGTCATGATTTGGAAGCAACTGCAACCTAGTTGCAAGTTGAATCTTCTACATTGACTTGAATTGATAGTCCTGATTAGTCACCTTTCAGTTTTACTTTTTCAAATGAGTATCTCTCTGTTCTTTATGATTGTTCAATCACCATGGTGTTGATTTCGATTCTAATCTTACACTGTTTTCCTTTTGGTTTGTGCAGCTCATTGGGTCACCTGACGACTCGAGCCTCGGGTTCTTACGAAGTGACAATCCACGAAAATATTTTAAAAATATTCCTCACTTCCCGAGGCAACCGTTCTCCACTAAATTTCCTACGATGTCTCCTGCTGCTATCGACTTGCTGGAGAAGATGCTTGTCTTTGATCCTACTAAACGCATTACAGGTACATATTAATCCATAGAAAACCTTTAGCCAATATTTCTCTTTGCATTTTCTCTTTCCTGTTTTTTGTATACATCTAGATCGAGAGTGTGTATTGTTGTGCGATTCTAACAAGAACTAAGAATAGTCACAACAAAACTACGTATAGATTTTCGTTTCCTTTTCTTCGTGTGGATGGTCATATCGAACCTTGATGCTTTGCAGTTGATGAGGCGTTGAGGCATCCATACTTGGCACCTCTTCATGATATCAATGAGGAGCCAGTATGTCCGAGGCTTTTCAGTTTTGACTTCGAGCAACCGTCGTTTACCGAAGAAAACATCAAGGAACTTGTATGGAGAGAATCCGTGAAGTTCAACCCGGATCCTGCTTGATGAAGATCATACCAATTTGTTGAAGAAAATATTGGACAATCTTAGCTGTTCATTCTTTTCCCAGTTTTCTTCTTCTGTGTTGCATTGGTTTGTGGTGTAAAAGAGATTAATGAAACTATCTTGTTGTTTGCCACTTTGTGAACTAAGTTATGAACTCAGTTTCTTAACTTGAAATAAGTTTAGAAAGTTTTAATTGTGTTTATGAGTTTTAGTTATAGTTTATGCTCGTTTTATTGATTTATTGTTGTCCACTCAAATTATGTCTACTCGTGTCAAAGCTAAAATACCAAATATACTATAGGAGATGCGTCTACCTATTAATTCTTCCTACCCAGGTTATACGCTATCAACGATTTTCAAATGCTTTCTAACCTTTCTTTTATTGCCGTTTTCTAAAATATTTTATGAGAAATGAGATTAAACGACCCAAGTTCTAGTGGGCTGATTCTCGAAGGTGAGAATAAGTGGCGCACAATTACGTTTCGCGATTCGCGACTGTGACACTAAAAATGATATTTTTTTTTAGTGCAAATCCCGACCTTTCATTTAAGGTTTTAACCATTTTTCTACATTGAATTATTCACAAAAACGTGTAATTGGGAGTAATTATTTATAATTTGAAAATATTGTAAAGAATGGAACTAAGTGGAATTCGTCTTCAAATCTTAGCTGTATCAAGAAGTGTGATGGTTCCATTTGGACCCTATCAAACGCGGTTTTCTTGATCACGAATCTCCCACTCTTCTTCTTCTTCTTCTTCATCTTCGTCAATTTCTTCTGAATTCTCTTCCAATGGAGTTTCTTAAGCTAATTCTCTTTGCTCTTTTACTTTCTTCCTCCGCCGTTCCAATTCTTTCCTATTCTCATTTCTCTCCGGTCGATCATTACCTCGTCGACTGTGGGTCAACCCTAAAGTCCACCGTCGATCATCGCATCTTCCTCTCCGATTCATCCCCTTCAAACTCTCCTTTTCTCACCGCTCCTCACTCTTTCTCCCTCAGAAATGAACACCCCTTCGAGGGTTTGCCCCCGATTTACAGCTCGGCCCGCGTTTTCGAGGCACCGTCCAAGTACGAGTTTCAGATCAGAGACAAAGGGACGCATATGGTACGTCTCCATTTTCAAACTTTTAGTTCCTCAAATTTGGATTTGATTCGTGCTCAATTCCACGTTCTGGTTAATGGGTATGTGATTTTGAGTAATTTTAGTGGGGTCTCTGCTGTAAACCCTAGAATTAAGGAGTTCCTTATCTGGATTGGAACTGAAACCCTTGAAATTACCTTTGTCCCTGTTAAGAAATCCAATTTGGCTTTTGTTAATGCGATTGAAGTTATTTCTGCGCCTAAAGATCTTGTTGCTGATACTGCAAAATACTTGAGTTATGAACATAGTGGAGTTGTTGATGGTTTGTCCAAGCAAGGGCTTGAAGTTTTGTACAGGGTCAATGTTGGGGGCCCTAAAGTGACCCCGTTTAATGATTCTTTCTGGAGGACTTGGCTTCCTGATGATGAACACTTTGAATCCATTTGGGGATCAAAGAAAGTGTATTCTACTGGAAGAATGAAGTATCAAGCTGGTGGGGCGAGTCGTGAAGTTGGTCCTGACAATGTTTACAACTCCGCCAGAGTGATCCAAAGTACAAATTCTTCGGTTCCAAATATGAACATGACATGGACATTCCCTGTAATTGATGGATACAATTACATTGTTCGCTTGCATTTTTGTGATATTGCAAGTATATCAATTGGTTTTCTGTTTTTCAATATCTATGTTAACGGGTACATGGCGTATGAGAATTTCGATCTCTCGAGCGCTACTAATTGGGAACTTTCTTCTCCGTTCTATGTTGATTTCATGGTTAATGGTGGTCAAGGAGGAGTTCTTAGAATTGGTATTGGAAGCTCTAATCAGAGTGTCCCATATGCTGTAGATGGTCTACTAAATGGAATTGAGATCATGAAATTGAATAACTCTTTGGGTAGCTTTGATGGTAGCCTATCTGCAGAGATGGTTTTGAAGGGATGTCGAGGATACACCGTTAATTTAGTTCCATATGTAGTGATTTTGTGCTTGATCGTAAGCGTGTCGCTGATGTTACGTCGGAAGGTGATCGGGAGGGACGAGTCTTTCTCGTGGTCGAAACTTCCAGTGGTGGATAGTTGGAGAGATAAATCTAGCATGGGAGTAGACAATCACTAGTTAAATTCGTTTCTTTTAGGGTTTGTTTGTTGAAATCTGTAATGATATTTTGGAAGTTATTGAGAGAACAATCTCAAGGAAATGTCATATTTATACGCTTATATATGTTGTGATATATCAGAGTACTAATAAATTTATGGTGTGGAACAGCTACTTTAAATGCTTTATTGTTTTAAATCTCTCTTCATGTTGATCTATCTTTAGTCAAAGCACCCTCAATTGCATTCATGAACTTAGTTTTATACTATGTTTTTACAACAATTCCTAATGTAGACACTAGAAATATATTTGGGGCCTATTCCTAATCTAGATACTTGAAATATACTTCTATTTGATAATAAACACTACTCAACTTGTATGTAACATAGCCCACCGCTACATAATGTATATTTTGGCACGTTACGTATCACCGTCCGATTTTAAAATGCGTTTGTTAGGGAGAGGTTTTCACACCGTTATAAGGAATGCTTCGTTCCCCTCTCCGGCCGATGTGGGATCTCACAACCCACTCCCTTGGGGGCCAGCATCCTCGCTAGTGTACCACCTGGTGTTTGACTATGATACTATTTGTAATAACCAAGCCTAAATATTGTTCATTTTGGCCTGTTACGTGACTCACACATTCAAAGAAAACATATGCTAACTTTTACACCACTGCTAGCGGTGAGCTTAGGTTATTACTCTACTACAAGCATTGAGCTTAAGCTAATACACCACTGGGGCTATTACTACAAGCAATGAGCTTAGACTAATACACCACCACCGGCAAGTTTATTTGTTTTGTTATCCACTTTCGAACAATATTTTCAAAATTTAAGTCAGTTGTGAGAACTTCGAAGAAAAAAATTGGTTACTTAAAACTTTTTTTTATTTTTGAATCAAAAGAATTCAAACATTTTTTAGGTAAGAATCATATTATAAACCTTTACTAGGTTTAGTGTTCAAGAGAAACAGATCTATAACCCTCAAACAAATGAGGATGCAATCTCTTCAATTAGTTGTTCAAAACACCATCTTCTAAAGGGCTCTCCATTTGACATTGCTAAGCCGCTGCAAATGTATTTAACATTCTATCCATATTTAGTACAAGACTCAAAGCACTAAGCTAATGCAACAGGTTTGATTAAAATTTTAATTTAAATAAGGAATTACTGTAAGAGAAATAATACTTGCTACAATGTGAACATTTGCAGCAACTTTACAGATAGCCTTCCTAACATTACTGAACCACCCTCACCCAATAGAACTCTTCACAAAGGGGGAGATAACCATATACACAACATT
Organism: Cucurbita moschata; assembly: GCF_002738365.1. Classification (NCBI taxonomy): domain Eukaryota; kingdom Viridiplantae; phylum Streptophyta; class Magnoliopsida; order Cucurbitales; family Cucurbitaceae; genus Cucurbita; species Cucurbita moschata. Next base: position 1,267,416 of record NW_019268546.1, on the reverse strand, counting down.
GAATTACGATTATAAGGTGAAGAAAGATAACTGCTTGGCTGAGAGACTTGTAACCTCCCCAACCTGCAAGGCTGTTAAGAATAATCACGAACATTTTATTGAAACTCTACCCATTACTATTTGATGCTTGGGTCGAAACTACAACTTCCCTGTGCTCGATGTTAACGTGTCGATGCTCGATCAAATGTACTTCGATCTATCTGCAATCTGTCACCAAAAACCAGTGAGGTAATCCCATTGGACATGGAAATGAGTGACCATGTCATTTGGCAACAGACGGTAGATGAAGATGAACAATGGTTAGAAGCTAGTCCAGACACTATTTCTCATCCAAGTTTTCCGTTGATAGAAGTTTCTCGTTCAAGTCTTCAAGCAGATCATGATACTCGGCAAAGGATGACTACAAGGATACGAAACAAAACATTATCAGAACAGCATTCGATTCTCGTCTTTTAATTACTTTGATTAACATGGAAGATTACAAGTACTCTGAAAAGTTCAGCACGAACTTTACCTGTAGGGTGCTCTTATATGCTTCCCACAACCGCAGATCATGCCTAAATAGATCAGACAGAACCTGTAAAAATTGAACAAATAATCGAATTTGATGAGTGTCACTGATATTGGCAAGTTGAGACGAAAGATCTTGAGATGTGTGTTGGCTTTTGTACTCATTTTATTGGAAAAGAAAATGCTTCAGATAGATACACGTGATAAAATGATATTTTATGACTGTTACATAAAAATGCAGAAAGTTCTTTTATTTCCAAGTGCAGTATGTTAACAGGCGGAAGGAAATACATCCCTTAATTTCTTTTGTAAATACCTAAGGTTTGCATAAAACTTTTCGAATTGAATGAATCTAATCTAAGTTTTTCTTTCTCCCTATTGTGAAACATGAAGGATGCAATGGGTGAAATTTCCAAACATATACACAAATGTAATCAAGAGTAAGGTGCATACTTCAGACCGTCTTAGAAGAGTGGCTAAAACAACAATCCATTCCTTGAACTTAACAGAGCACATATGAGCCAAGAGGAAATCTGCATCCAACCGGCTTTGAAGTGTTCCCATTTGAAGCTGGACAAGAAAGATAAGCTCCACAGTAAGAACATAGTAACCCCCCTTTGGGAAAATTGCATGATGCTGGAAGCAAAATTACAAAATCTAGCTATATTTATGGCTTCAAAATGGTACAACAATATATTAAGTAAGAAAAGCTGGTTGTCGATTATGCAGATATGAAAGTATTAAAGAATAAATTACATCATTATACCAGATGCTCGAAGTATGCAATGTTATAATATAATATAGTAACCTTATCAAGTTGTCACTTAATGGAAATAGTGGGAACCCATTACTTTTTATGGCAATAATCGGGATTAGAGCCTCTCATCCTCACATGAGCAACTAATTTCACTTGATACTACAGATTGAACAAGAAGAGTGTCGAGAATCTGTATACCCAAAAAGAGAGTTCAGAATTGGATCATAAAGTTCTAATACCTTCTCCCCAATTAGTTCAAGCCCTGATGCAAAATCCTTCAAACGAGCACTTCCATATCTCTCCCTTTGGAGATATTCCTGCAAACATTACAATTATAACGCAAATCCAATATGTAGAATCAACCTGAACATTCAAAAAGTTTTTAAAATAGCTTTTCCCTACCACTAAATCAAACTGCGTTCCTTTGACAAATGCTACAAGCTTTGATAGTTCCTTCCCAGACATCAAATAACTAGCATGGCCTTCCAAAATGTTTTTGACAGAAGCAACATGTGCGCTCGGCTCCTTGAATGATGAGCTGCTAATAAAGATGTCATCATAAGTTACATCATTCCAAATGTAGAATTTGCGAGGTTTATGAAACATGCAAAATATCTCAATATGTTAATAACCTTTTATCCAATGTTTGATTCCTGCTAGAACGAAAAAGAAAATAGCCCAAGAATCGAGGTGATAGTTTGTCTGTCTCAATTGATGCATGATCGTAGTCTCTTCCAGATCTCAGCAGAAACCTCACCTTCAACAATAGAAGAAACATTATTAACCTCAATGAGTTTAAACTAACATACTCAATTAAGAGAAGCTAAAACATGTCCAATATTACCAGCTCTCCAGCAAGTTCATACAAGGACTCGTCTAGTGTTGCCTGCAAAAGGCGTAAAGCACAGTACTGACTAACAGCAGGACCTTCAAGTTTTGCAATCACCTGTGAAATTCAAATAAAGAACATTCTGTTACCTTCAACTTTGTGCCATAGAGCTAGCCCTATTTCATGGCAAGAAGCTGCTCAAAATCTTCATATATTTTTCATTTGAGAGCAGTAAAGCAATTCTCTAGGCTGTGCATAGACTTATGTTATGCAGCTCAAAATAAAACTTACTTCCTATCTAATTCTTTCAGCAATAACCTACAAGATTCCAGAGTATGAAAACTTCTGATTAGCCTTCACAAACTACTAATAGAGCCATTAGTTTGTTCTCGACTTGGATCTAATCAATTCCAAATGAAAATTTAACCTCTTAGAAAGTCAAATTCTTCTGGACCCTTGGGCTCGGGGAGATCCAAACATCAGTAGTAAAATTCAAAGCATCCTTTTTTTTTTTTTTTTTGTGTGTGAGCAAATCAAATTTTAACGATTACAAATTCTATTATTTTCACTTTATGCTATTCACCGTGTTTCAAAAAAAGGAATGCTTCTCTTACAAGTATGTAGCAGGCTGCAGTACGGTACCACCTCCGTTGGAAGCATTCCTCAAACAACCTGAAAAATGAAACTGTAGTAAATAACATAGCACTTATAAAGAGGATATAACAATGTATCAAGTAGCAATACTCTTAACAGATATGAGGTGGCAAAGTGCAAGACATGAGCACTGTCATTGCCATACATTTGACTGAAGTAAGCATAGTGGCTAAATATCATGCATGTCTAAGACACACATTAATTTGGTAAAAGACACTTTAGTCCCTTAGTTTGAGGAGAGGTTTCTATTTGGTCCCTAAATTTCAAAAACTGCTAAACATTTAACATTCTAAAAGGTGCCTAGACCGTAAGTTGACTAACACAAAGATTCTTTGGCAGTTAACTGTTGACATGTTTTTATTAATGAGTTGGAAATTATTCTATGTTTAACTTATGGGACATCTCTCTTTTTTCCCCCTGCCCTTGATCCTTTTCTTCTTCGTCCCGCATGAGCTAGTCACCCCTTTGCACTTTAAAAGAGTCAGGAAAATAGAAATGGAAATGGAAAAGGAAAAAAGAAAATACCAATTAAAATTTCAAAACCAGTCATCAACAATGAGTAAACAAGATAAGAAGAGGAAACCCATATCCCCTCGCCATTTACTCCAGAGTTTTCCTGACTCCAAACGTCCACCACCGACGGAGCTTCTAATAGTCAAGTTTCAGTCCTTTCACCACCTAAACTATTTCACTGAAATCGCAACCCAAATCCCACTTGTCTCTGCTCCCACCAAAATTCCTATTTGCTCCCACCGTCACCAATTCCCATAAAATCCTCCTCCATCAATGAAGTGGGAAGGAACCACTTTCACCACCAACACCACCGCCGCAACAGGCGGCCACAAATTTTTTAATGGCAGAAACTTCTCGTGGGAGCTGCCTGATTGTGCCCAAATCAGAGAAATTGAATCCAACAGCACTACCAATAAAATGGCCAGAATCCAACCCGCAGGTTCACAGGAATAGGGAGGAGAAAATATGAAGAGGAAGAGAGATAGGAGAAGAAAGAGGAGAAAGTTAAGATAATTTTCCAAGTCATTAAAAAATCATATAAACAAATCCAGTAACAACGGTAGCTTTTAAATGGAACTATTGATCAAAGTCTACATGCTCAGCAATGTTAGTGAAAGCTGTGTTTGACATTATCATGATTAAATTAGTTAAAGAGAAAAGTCTTCATGTGGAAACATCAATAGTATCCTTGATTAATAAGACTCCAATCATTCATATTACTTTTAAACAATAGTATAAGAAATATTCTTAGTTTCAAGTAGGTAAAATTAAGCAATTATTTAATTCATAAACACATCATAACATTTTTCACATAAGAGAACACAATTAAACTATATTAATGTCAATGATATCCTTGATAAGACTCCAATCTTTCATACTACTTTTAGACAATAATATAAGAAATGTTATAAATTAGAAGGTAAAATTAAGCAATTATTTAATTAAAAAACACATATCATTAAATTTTACATATTAGAGTACACGATTAAAACAATGTCAATGTCAATATTCTTATAAACACTTGACAAATCCATTCTAAATATTTCCATGTTGGCCTTCAAATGAAACAAAGGAAAAACTAAAAGTAAATGCAAATTTGTAATCCTTCCAAGATTGAAGTCCAAAGATATGCGGAAGAACTATAAACAAGAGATTAAAAAAATAAATTCAAGAAGATTTTAGTACTACATAGCGTGGACTTGTCACAATTAAGTGCCTTCATCTCTCCCTTCCAAGTTCATTCAGCAGTCAGTTTACCATAATTAGCTTCCAATTTAGATGTTCCCAAACTATGACTCATAAAAGGCTTCAAAATAGCATTATGAGAAAATAAGGAGCAATAAGATCAAAATAATCAAATCTATCCAATGCATACATAAAAATGTATTAGCTAAAGGCTAGGCATCAAAAAACGCAAGGAATAAAGAAAATAAGTTCAGCAAGCCCACCTCAAGAAAAGTAACAAAGATAATAAGAAACCACGACACAAGTTCTCTGTACAGAAAACATTAGTAAATGCCAATAAACATGTCCTACACCTAAGCATGAAGGCTAAAGACTAGGCATCTAAAAATGCACGGAACAAAGAAAATCTAGTTGACAGGCCCACCTCAAGAAAAGTAACAAAGATAATAAGAAATCATGACACAAGTTCTAGGTACTGAAATCATTAGTAAATGCCAATAAAATTTTCCTACCACCTAAGCATGAAATTTTGTGTTACACTTTAAACATACACATATCTTCAAGAAACCAAAGTTGTAAAGAGTATAAAAATTGTACTCTGTTGATCTTCCAGCGGCAGAGAACAAGTCAGCCCAATGTCGACCATCAGTTTTTCTTGCAACACTTACAACTACATCAAAATACTCGGGGAAATTCTTTATCAGTTCACATGTCTTCTCCAAAAGTGATTGCTTGTTGTTAGCATATTTAGCAGCCATATTCTGGTTCTTGTTCACATTTTGCCTACAATCCAAATCATGATTCATGATGTAAAGTTCAACGTAAAAAATGAATACTACAATCTCAGACATAATTACAAGGTCACTAAATTTTAGCGAAGATACAGTATAGTGTAGTTTAGAAATTGAGCAAAATTGAAGTTCATCTGGAAGTGTCTTAGTCATCATAAAGGACCAGAGATGTTTCCTCTTCTACTTCCTCTTATTTCCAAAACCTTTTGAAAATTATCAATTAGGAGCTGGCTTCCCCAGTAGGTGATAGGTACCTTACAAGGCTACACCGAAGGTTTGTATCAATAACCTTTTTATGCTATTGAACGGATGATTCAAATCTTCTTGTTCACATTTCTTAAGAGCTTGGAGTGTGATCTAGAGAGGAAATAAGAAAAAATTCTGCCTCATGTTATATCAAATTTTCATGCTTGCTAAATCCAATATTAAAATGGCTGTTCCAAGCAGGTTAAATGTTTTCTATTCGAGTTTCTTTTCCTAGCAGGTTTACAAATAGAAGTTGTGCCCTCACACTTAGACAAGCAAGAAGCTAATTGCCTTATAATATGCCATTTTCCTTAAAACATTGCTCTGAAGATTGGGGGGGGGGGGGGGGGGGGGGG
>NW_019268546.1:1244191-1261086 GCF_002738365.1 Cucurbita moschata | reverse complement strand
CGGGAATTAAACAAATGGAACGTGCACAATCAATATCTTAAAAGCATGGGAATAGGTGTAGTTAATGTCCTGAATTTGATACTAGAAATGTATTATAAATTTAAGGAAACAAGAACAAACGCAAAGAAAAACTAAATAAGGCGAAGAAATAGTACTTGAACTGAATTGAGTGAGAAAAAATTTCCTAAATATACAAGTACCTGGATATTTCAGCTTCAAAAACGGTAAAAAGAAGCCATTCTAAACAATGAGAAAAATGAGGCTTCTCTGCTGATAACTGTGCCAATCTCAGAGCTTCCTCACTTTTGTCCCTCTGGCAAATTTCCAATAACAATAGCGTTTAAAGAACACCCATATTGTCTAAAGTAGCATGCGACTATTAGATATCACCTATAAGATGAACCGCTGTACAAGGGAACATACTGAAAAGGCCAGGAGATAATGAGAGGAATATATGTCTTTTTGCGTATAAATAAGGAAAAACTTCACAAATGCAGTGTGACTAGAAGACAGAACTTTTTGTTTGGATGAAGTTTTTATTTTTTATCCTTTTTCCCCTCACTTAGAATTTATGTTGCAACTTTTTGTGGCACTTTTCATGCAGAGGATGCACTAAGAGGCAGCAGAGTAATGGTTCACATTGTTACGAAGTAGGTCTGATTAGCTTCATACTTAGTAAAAGAGGAAAATAAAGTTAAAGGCATTGATATAGTTACAAAGAACTAAGTAAGATTAAATTTCTTCCTTCGAGGAAGCTGAAAGTACCAAATTCTAAGATATAGACATGCCAAGCATTATGGAATCATTGAAGTCAATGGAGCTTTAATAACATAAGAACAATGAGCTACCTGTAGAAGGTGCCGTAATAGGCAGTGAAGTATGGTCTGAGCTTGAGGTGATGGCTCAAAACATGGAAATTCTGTGCTTGCAGAAAATGACATTCTTTGAGAAACACCTACAACGACACCAGCATTTGGGAGAAGTCCAAGTGGGTATACCTCCCGATCAAATTCCAACTCCGGATCCAACTACAAACAGGTTGTTTATCAGGGAAAGTTCTACAACTATTTTGCATTTATGACTCATTATAGCAGAAAGATTACTTTTTCTCATAGGAAAGGTAAAAGCAGCAAAAAAGACCACCTTGGTAGTACAAGGATATACAAATATAGAAACAGTCAAACAGAAGGGGCAATAGAAAAGATATGACGGAATGGCTGAACCAAAATGTTTAGTATCAATCCGCAAGATTTAATTCATAAGTTCTCATTATTTAAACTAATTTTAAAAGAAAAACTAAAAAACTTGCAGTAACCACAAATGAACTAATAAAATTGGCAGAATCAAATAAATGAGGAATATTTGTGACGAACCAAAAAGAGAAATTCTTAATTTTCTCGCATTGCTTAGGAACTGATCACTATGTAACCAATAATAATTTAATAGTCACAGGCAAGCATACCTGCAAGAAATCCTCCTGCTTAAAAGAGTCAACACCTGGAGAAGGGTACCAAACCTGTAAAAAGCTTCCAACCAGAATAAATATCAGCCATGTCCAAATAATGGAGTCAAGATACATTAAATATGTGCACCATATAATAATTAATAAGAGAACAGCAGAAAAGTCCTTCACCTGCATTCCCCGATGACCATAATCTAACCAAGAAACTTCCTCAATTAAATTTGTTTTCTCCTCTGAATGACCACAGGTGACCCAGAATAATTCAACTGAGTCGGTAAGCTCCCTTTCTCGCCCATCATCCAAATCCAGAAGAGAAAGCTCTCCATTTGCTCTCAAAATCAAACATCTGAAAAAGCATATCAATCCTCAGAAGTATGTCCAATGAGAACACCTGTTTACATAACATTACGGACATTTACCTTGCAGGCTCTCTAACTAACATGTCAGAAGAAGAGATATGATTGTTTGAAATGCCTTCCCCTGGAATTTGTTCAGGAATGAATCGCATTGATACTGGATGGCTCTTTGCAGTCATAATTGACAGTTCTCTTACTGTAGAAAGCTGTTTGTCATTTTATCACTTAAAAAATGAATGAAGAATTAAGTAATCAAAATGTTGTCACTCAAATGCGACTTAACACTTGATAATAAAGCACATCTGAAAAGTACAACCATTCTCAAAGAAATTCCAAAATCAGAGTAGCTTGAAATATTCCTTTACCTGTAATTCTGGAGTACTAGACAATGTCAATTCCCCAAGTAATGTCAAATGGAAAATGTGAACATCAAATGGGCGATAGGTGACCAATATATATTCTTGATATACATCCATCACCACAGGTTTGCCAAGCAGTAGTTTCCGACACAGTAAAGAACTCTGGTCAAGGTGATACCTTGGGAAGAACAGTAACTCATACCTGAAACAGATTGATCATAATTACAGATAAACATAAAAATGTGCTCAATATACAAATAAGTAGAACAAATTTAAATGCAAGTCTTATAAAAAATGTAGCCAAACATAGGACAAAAAAATTCTGTATACAAAGTATATAAAACAAAGGTTAAAGAAAAAGAACAAAGACGGCTGTGAATGCTCCTGCTTAAAAAATATAGCCAATTCAGTGAAACTATTTAAGCAAGCCAATGATACTGGACCAGGCTGAAGACTGATATTTTAATATGAATTAGTTGTGGCCAGAAGAGAATACTTCTAAATAGTTTCTCACATGTTGGAAGCTTCAATGTAGTTGCAGACCGCTATAATCTTCCCCAACCACAATAAACCTTCACACTGGATTTTTTGTTCTTGAGTAATATCCCCAAATACACGCCACCTTTTCAACCGAATATCATATAAGATTAGACCATGTAGGCCAGCAACTGCTAAATACATTCCATCCTCGCTAGCTGCAACATGTTGAATAGGCCAATTTTGAGAGATATAAGAGACCTAGACCAAGATAAATGTTGTCAGAGATGCATACATATAGATGAATAAATAACAAACTAAAATAGCCGATTATCTGAATGCATACTGGGAGATTAACGTTAAGCATTTTAAGTTCGTCACTGTCTTCCGATTGCACAATGAGCATTCGATCATCACCATGTATGACTTGCCGTACGTGTGTTGTGCGAGAAACACCTCTGTTAAGGCAACATTTACCAAAAGAAAATGCAAGAATTCTTTCGGAAGATTTTTCCTCGATGGCATAAAGCTTATAACCATATTCATCCCACTGAATCACTGAGGTACCGCTAATTAAAGGTTCATATTTACAATCTTGGTTTGGCTTTACCATTGGAGATGATACAGAACTTAAACCAATTTGCCGGATAGTTGACATCAAACGGCAACCAGAAACAGACCATACAGCCAATCCTCTTAATTTCCACCCGACGGCAAAGGCAGAATTATCTGGTGTCCAAGCAATGCAACTAACATAACCAGTGTCCTCTACAGAATATCTGCATGATGTCAAAATCATCTTTAGATACAATGAATTAGTGTAAGCATAGACATCCTTGAATTCCTCAAATTCATGGTCAATAAACAAGCAACATTAAGGAGACTCCATCCTTAAAGAAATAAACAATTTTTACTAGCAATGGAAGTTTCAATCTGATAGCCTACAGAAATTTCTTTGTTCAGGAAAAAGATAACTCCAAGCTTACCCCCAGTCATGCAAAGAAACAGAACGAAAGAGGGAGGCAGAATCTGCCAGATCATATAATTCAACAACCCCTCTTCTGGTGCCAACTGCAAGAATTTGTTGGTTTGAAGCTACAGATGTACACACAGCATCCGCGGAACCAAACGTCTTTTCAGCCTTAATAGCATCGGTGTACTTTAAGCCTTTCTTGCTTACAGAACACTGCACTAACTTTCCATCAGCATATAGCACAAGGAGCATCCTCAGAGGAAGACAAAGGTCTAACTTTATGATAGCAGACTTTTCGCTGACATCATAATTGGACTTTAGAATTCTTGGTGAACCTTTATAAGCAAGTCCATTATCCAGAGAAAGAGAAGGTATGCCAATTTCATCATGATCATGGGGGTGAAGATCAATGTGAAAGGCCCCATAGAACTGTTTTAAGAAAGATGTGTAATTAGAAGAAAGACAAACAAAAGAAATTGGAAACATAATGGAAATTCAACCTAAAAGCAACGATGATTAGGAAACTGAGCATATGAGAATGCATCTAAAAGAAATATTTATTATTATAATTATTATTATTTTGTATAAAAAACAACTTCATTGATGTATCAAATTTACAAAATGGATATAGAACAAATGGGGTTACAAAAGGCTCTCTCAGTTGGTTTAGTGGGAAGCATAAGCAAAGAGATCAGATAATTTACACCAATTTACACCAAGAAATAGCATGATAAATGACAATATCAAAGAGCACTTCAAAAGGGATATAGAATACATCTAAAAGAAACATTTAATAACTGTAGCAAAAATCTTCATATTACCTCTCCCTTCCAGGATATACTGTATAAAGATCCACTGGAAAGCCCAATAATCATATGCTTGCTATCACTTACTATGTTGCTACTGCAGAAATAATGTAAAATTCAAAATCAATCCACATTATATAAATATCAAACACAAATATAAATAAGTATTAGTAACACAAAGTATCTAACCTAGAATTCTAAAAAGTTAATTCAAAAGGGAAAAGGATGCAACAATTCCTCAGTATTCAATCCATTTAAGGATATTACTAAGGTAAGTCTACATCTAGGTGTCCATTAATAATTAAATTTCTCATTGGCTGCATTTTGGTCAGCGGGGCTTCAGAAATCAAGTCTCAAGAGCTGCATTATTCAAGTCTCTTGTTACAACTATCCAATTCACTAATCTTATGCATACAAATTTTCCATGAAGAATGAGAAGAATAACTGTATTTTGGAAGACATTAGAAAGAAGCTCTCCTTTTTGTTTCTCCTATCCTTATGTGGAAAGGCAGTAGCTTAAAACTACTATTTCTTATTGGCTGCATTTTGGTCAGCGGGGCCTTCAGAAATCAAGTCTCAAGAGCTGCATTATTCAAGTCTCTTGTTACAACTATCCAATTCACTAATCTTATGCATGCAAATTTTCCACGAAGAATGAGAAGAATAACTGTATTTTGGAAGGCATTAGAAAGAGGCTCTCCTTTTTGTTTCTCCTATCCTTATGTGGAAAGGCGGTAGCTTAAAACTACTATTTCTCACGTTTTAACCTCAAGTTAGATACTACAATCTGCTCAAGTGTCATTGAAAGTAATTCCAACTATAAAATGATACAGAACAATAGAGGGAAAATTTTAAAGGATAATCTAGGGTCCCCTGTTAGATATTCAGGACTTTTACCAGATATTGTGGCTATTGGATTTTACTTCTATTCACTAACCTGTATTTCTTGGAACTATTTGAAAACACAAGTTCCTAAGAAGGATCCATCACTTAACTTGGTTGGTAGCTACAAGAAGAATGATGCTAATAAGGACAGTGCTGAAAATAGAAACTCTTGCTGATCTTTTCAATCTTAATAAGGTAAACCTTACAAAAGTATGGCTGGGAATTTAAAAGTTCTGCTCATTTATCTGTCGTCAGACATCCTTTCCATTAAGCAACATCTTAAGTTATTATGGCATTTTGAGACCAAATATTCTCATCGTAATATCTTGAATAAGTTTTTCTAGAGCATCTCCTTCTTATAGACAACAAGATTGATGGCAGAAATGAACCCATGGACATATGGCCATATTCAGTGTATTTGGTCAAGAAAATATAGATGTGACACCCGAGTAAAAGAGAGGTGCATAAATGAACCGAAACCATATATGAATGAGAGCGATCCTGAGGATAGGATAGCTAAGAAAGACTTACAAGAAATGAAAGTTACAACCTATACCAACAAGGTGCACCTTCCTTTTCAGTGGCTTAATCATAAGAACTTCAAGATTAAGGCACGCTTTGCTTGGAGCAATTCTACGTTGGGTGACCTCTTCGATATTTTTTTAAGATGCATGTAAGTGGGGACAAAACATGCTGGAATTACTCGTGTTAGTCTGTGGAGATAGTCTTCACTTTTAGAAGAAAAGAGTATGTAACATGACCATGTCATGGGGGATGCAAGATAATGTCAGGGCCATCAGGTGGCGAATCTAGATTCCGAATCCTAATCCGAATTCTGAGCATGGGTTGTTACAATAGATGTGTCTTTAAAAAATGAAGCTTAATCTGTTCAGTTGGAATTATTCTCCACAACACAAATGTACCTCCTTCATCAACGACAGTTTATTGTTGCCAAATTGAGGATTTACATCATTTGACATAACACACTACAAAACTTCTGTGAAGTTCCACAGAGTGCTAAATGGTTTCTCTTTAGCAAGACCGAAAATTCAGTTACATTAAAAACAGGATATAGCCAGCAATATATAGCCCTTTTATCAGAATTAGAAGACTGCATACACTGTCAAGTCCTTCGCTGCAAAAGGCACCTGCTCGCTAAGAACCAAAGAGATGGTGGCAAAAAACAAACCAGACGGCTGTTTTCCTCCAATATGTATCTTTCTATCAGTGAATTGGACCTTAAAGATGAGGAGAAAGAAAGATGACGTCTGCAAACAAAATTAGATTAAGAGATTTGAAAAAATGAAAATAAAAAAATAAGGCGACTTAATCATGCCACAGACAACAAAATAGAGTATTAGTCTCGACTTTAAGGATGTTCCATTCTATTTTTCAGTTTTAGAGTATTATTTTTAAGGTTTTGAGTTACAATTTAGCTGGTGGTCATTATGGTATTGGTGGGTAGTAGAGTCGCAACCTTTCATTTGACACATAGGTTAACTCCCGGATTTATTTTTAAGACTATAAATAGTCATTCATATTTTTGCTTTACAATTAAGATTTTGGAGATTAAAATGAAAGTTGTATAATATGCTTCTTAAGTCATGTGCTTGTAACTTGGTATTTCTTGTATTTAAATTTCATGCTAGAGTCATTCAAGTAGCCTTGATCAAGCTATCTTATGAAATAATTCGAATCTCGAGTTTAGAAACAAGTTTTCTTTACTCTTGGTATTGATCATCAAGGTAAACTACTCATATCTTACTTTTCTTTGGGTTAATTCCTTATTGTTTTTTGGAGTTCTCGGATATTTTAGATCTAAAGGCATTATCTTCCAACCGGTTGTTAAATCAAATTTCCAGGAGCTTCATATCAAAATTTCTATGGTATTATCGATACAAGAAATTAAAGCAATACCAAAATATAGGAGGATACCAAATTACAGATTGAATGAATATAACCTCAACCAAATTCCATTCATGATACCTAATCTCAGAATGTATCCTTATATATAGATTAAATGAACAGCGCTGGTTGGACATTTACAGAAATAGGGATCAAAGATATATATATTCCTAATTGCATATTACAGGAATACTATACTTAAATAACAACCGCATTACATATTGGACAAGAAATAATCACTCAGAACCAATTTAGATTAGGGGAAACCCATATATTCAAAATAGGGGAAACACTTACAAGAATGGCGATCAATTTGGTATCAGGGCTCCACACGGCCTGCATATTCTCTCCTTCCCTCTGCACCGAATCCGAATCCCGCTTGTACTTTCCCAATCTTATTCTGTGCTGAGCTCCACCCAAACCCAAATATTCGAATGTCAAAATCCGAAATTCTCAATTGCCAATACCGAAACAGAAAGAAAAATGACAGAAACCGCAACCAATGTCGAAACAAACCAAAAATTGTCCACACAGAATCGCCAATTGAGAAAACACGCAGAAAACAAGCACACAAATTGGTACCTGGGCTGAGCTCCATAGCTCGAGATGAGTAGGAGAGACGACGAGTAGTAAGCGATTAACGACCTTAAGATATATGATCTGCTGAGAAGATGGGCAAAGGCCAGGTTCCAGAGGGATGACCTGCGGCCATCCATACGCCATATACATCTTGTCGCTCTGTTCCTTAGTGTGATCTTGGATTGGAAGCTGGTAAAATGAAGAATCAAAAAGAAAACATACTGAATAAGCACGTAGAATTAGGGCTTATGAGAGAGATCTGAATGATGTTCAGGATTTGGAGAAGAATGTTGAAGCCAAATTTGCCAAATTATTATCAAGTGGGATTTGGATCTCAAATCCTTTGAACAGTATCAAACCGAAGCCCTTTTTTTTTCTTTTTTTTTTTTCTTTTTTTTTTTACGGAACTGATCGTTTTTCTTTCGAGCTTTTTGGCACTTACAGAGATCAGGTCAGACAGCTCATCACCTTCCTCAACTCCCATTGATTTTTGGATTTAAATCTATAATTTTATTTTATTAAAAAAAAAAATTACCTCATTAGATTTATCTTAATACTTTTATTTTATTTCGAATTATTAAGGTCACCATTTCGATTAATCTAAATATAATTTAATAGATAAGACGTTTATAAAATGGAATGTGTTTATATTTTTTTAATTTTCACTTTTTTTTTTATTTTTTTATTTACGAGTATTTTACCAAAATTAAATATAATAATTTTGCAAAAATAAAATATATTCGTCAACTCACCATTATAACCTCATTTGACACAAAAGTAAGTTATTAACCTCTTTAATTAATTAAATCAATTAATTTACTTTAGATCGAGTAGGTTTAGAGTTATGTAGGATAAGTTGTATCAAAGATATAACGATTACATATAAACACAAATCATTCACGAGATGTTTATATTTTCAATTGGGTCAAAAGTATGTTTGATTCCTGTAATTACATTTTAAAGTTTAAGTATTATTTGTCCTCTATAAACAATTTGTTTATGATTCAATCATAAATTAAGTCTCTCCTATCATTGAGGGATAAAAACAAATGAACAATTTTTTAAAGAGGAGATTAAAATAGGAGACGAAAATAGAGATATAGGGCTTCAGTTCATCTAAGAAACAACAATTAGGCAATAACTAGTGCTTAAAACGAATAGATCTTTTGTTAGAGGGAACCATACTCACAACCAAAGTTTTGTGTCAAGACTCTTATGATTTCATCAACGTTTTGAGTCTAATTTTGAGGGGTTTTGTTCAAAAATGGGTAATTTCGTGACTTCCGACGTGAAATTCTTAGAGTTTGCTTCTGATTTTTGTTCCTACGTTTCGTGTGACCAATGAGAGCGATTCTTGTGAACACATTAAGGGTTGAGAAGGTCTAGATAGTAGATCTCATTCAAGATTCAGAAAGGTTTTTTTTTTTAGGTAAGAAATTTGAGTCACTTGATGGTATTAATGAGTGTCCATGCATGGTAAAACACAAGCTCAATGACACAAACGATTGGTACCATAATTTGGATTAACCGATCAACAATAAATTTATATTCTAAGAAACTAAACGAGCGTGCAAAACAAAAACAAATGAACACTAGTGTGATGGTAAGCCACCTACAATCCAATGTTCAAGTCAGCTATCGGGTTCATAAAAAGCTTAGAGACAACTGTACGTAGCTTACGTACGTCTCTAGTCTAATTGAAACCATAGTTCATTTGCAACATGGCTTTGCTGCAATGGGACAATCTGAGCCATCCAATGCTGCCTGCTCAATTGGATTGGAGAGGTAGGCTTCTTTTAACTTGGTCTTGGTGTAATATAAGCCCATTTAAAAAGTGTCTAGTGTAGAAGGCATCGAGGGTCGAGGCTAGCCTCTTCCTTAACGGGGGCACGTGTCATGCATGTCTTCGATCATGGACCTTTCATTCGGTCCTATTCGGTTTTTCCTAACCTAATTTGTAAAAGTAAAATCCTAAAGGCTTCATATAAGTTCTATTTTGAAACCTATGTCGAGTAAACTTGTTCTTATTCTTTAAATTCTTGTGACATTTCGCAACTTTTTTTTGACTTGAGTATCAAAACTTCTGTGATAAATATCATTTTAGTGTGCATGTTTTTCGCAGATCAGATCTTCACCCACTAAATAAATTTACTCTCGCTTTCACATAAAGGGTTAATGCTAATTTTAATGACTTCTATTGTGCTAGAAAGTGGTCCGTGATAGGATTATCTCTCTAACAAGCATGTGCGAGTGAACCAAGTTAAGATTAGAACACTAGAGCTAGAATGGTTTAAGTACGTTTTCGGTAGACCAATCAATATTAGATCATGAGCGGGAATAAGAGGTCTAGACCTTAATTCTCCTATAAATTGGATTAGCCTAGAGGAGATAGTCCCAAGCATCCTAGAAATGTGAGATAAGATTTAAATCGCCTAGACGCCCTAAGAATTTAGTAAACCTTCACAACAAAGATAACTCAAAAAGCTTAATAGGCTATTAGCAAAGTGCACAATATCGCTAGAGTCTTTGTCTCCTCTCTACTCCTGCTCTTACCTCTAGCAGCACCCTGCCAAGTAGAAGAAGCATAGTCGAGCCACACCTAGGTCGGATAGTCTAGCACATCGAGAAGACTAAGTGTCTTTATCGGGAGAAAATGGACAAGGTCTCCTGAACAGGGCCTCTGCAATGTAAACTCATCTTGAGAGGAGTGTGTGGGACCATGCAGATAACCTAGTAGCTAGCAAGCACATGGGATCATACCCCTATACTCAAAGTGAATCTATATCCCTAAGGAATGGTTCGTCAATTATTCCATAGATGATGTCCAGACTAGCTAGATGACATATTGTCCTAACAAAATTTATAAGATAGTGACTCAACCCAAGATATCAGTCATTCACTGTTGTGGCTATGCAAGCTAAGTTCATCCAAAGCTAAGATACATCGTCCAGTAGATCCGCAATGCCAGAAATGGTGAACTACCTTTGGACTTAGATTGGGCTTGTGATGGATATGAGAACCGTTCAAAACTTCGAAACATTCCCAAAAGTTTAGATAGCTAAAGAATTAGGCTCGAACTTCCAAGAGCCTAGAGAAGAACCTGTGGACGTCTATTGGGAATTTGATGTAATAAGAGCTTACAAGTATTTTTTTTTGTACTCACTCCATTCTACGTTTCTTTTTCTAGTGTTCGCTGATTGTCGGTAGGGTGGTAGAACCTTTGAGAGTTGAGCAGTCACGCAATCAAAGAAAAATCCAACCCAAGTACGTGAATAATTGGTAATTAAAATAAAATAAAAATAACAAAAAATAATTGAGTATGTATGAAGACTTTGGCAATGATTAATTTTGAAAATTAAAAAAAAAAAAAGTTGATTAAAAAGTTTATATTATAGGAAAAATAAGGCCTTCCTTATGTGACATGAAATGATTAGAAGTTTGGTAGGCGATATTCCCAACGCACCTAAGCCTACTTACTCTTTACAAATATTGTTTTGTACGGCCCAATATTTGCTTATAAAACTTTATATTAAAATCCCCTTTTTGGTTGTTTCCTTCCATTTTCCACAATATAATCAACATTCTTTTTTTAATATATAGTCTCCAATCCATTAACTTTATATTTATAACATATAATTTCAATTATTCTACCGTCCCCAATCCATCCCCTTTCGAGTACAGCGTCTTCGTTGACACTCATTTCTTCCTCCAATTGATGTGGGACCTCCTAATCCACCTCTTTAAGGCCTAGCGTCTTTACTCGCATATCGTCTAGTGTCTGGCTCTGGTACCATTTGTAATAGTAGCCCAAACCTACCGCTATCCGATATTTTCCTCTGTGGGCTTTCCTTTCTGAGTTCCCCTCAAGGTTTTTAAAACGTGTCTATTAGGGAGAGGTTTTCACACTCTCATAAAAAAAAAATATTTCGTTCTCCTCTCCAACCGATGTGAAATCTTACATTTGAATCGTTAATTTTTTTAAAACAACAGTTATAGTTTTACAAAATCGAACTATGAGAACCGGGATTAGATAAGAAATCTTGGTCATATTTTCTGGAGAATTAAAATTTTTTCTTGTGGCCAAAATTGAGAAAAGAGAACCAATATAAAGAGGTGTGGCCCCACGCACGTGAAAGGTTTCAACAAGTAAATTAGATGACGAACTTGCTATGAATATCACAATGAACAAAAAAAAATTAATTGAAAAAAAAATAAACCTTGTACCTTTTAAAATAATTATTGACCACTAGGTTTAAAAAATATTAAATTTATAAGAGTACAGCTAAATTTTTCATACGTTACGATGGAGGAGAATGATCATTATATTTATTATAATGCTACAACGATCGCTATTCCTAACGGGTGTCCGACATCAACAACTTTAGAAAATGCTCTCCAACAAAGAAAGGGGCCCAAGAGGCGTACAAACCGACTGGTGAATCCCTACTCACATGTGTGGGTCATGTGTATAATAGTAAATACACATCTAATTACCGGTTTAGGATAGCCACCTAAGGAAATAGACTTAAAGAATAGGTCTCATTCATGATTGATGTGTTTGCATCTAACCTCAATAGTTGGGTCACTTGAATGAGTATTTCTTAAAACACTCAAGACTCGTGCTACTTCTATTTAAGGTAAAAGCAAAACACTCATGTACGGCTGACGACGACATCGTAAGTCAAGACCATGACATTGTAAGTCTATGACGGTGTTTTATCTTGAAGGTTCAAATTATTATTTCTCTCTAAACTCAGCACAAACATGTTGTATAATACATCTTTACCTCTCTGAGACAAAAGCCTGTTGTAACTCACAGTAGGTCATGATCGTGTACCTAACTCGATCGTTAAAGTGACTTTAAATCACTTTAAACAAACATCACACATTGAGGATCAAATTTTTTGACGTTAGGGAAAGGAAACAAAAGGAGGCGATTAGGGGCCAGTAGTGTCTAGGAGTGGGCAGGCAAGTGAACCCAAATCCAATCTTAAAAATGCCCCCATGAGCTCTAAATCTCCAACGCTCTATTCCCATAGCATTGGCCATTGGGGAGGCCCAACCTATGGTGTGGTGAGCGTGTGGGGTGGTGGGGATAGGGGTGACCTTCTCTTATCATTCCACTCTCATTTCATGTGCTCTTGTTCTTTGCCTCTTTCCACCTTTTTCTCTCTCTCTCTTTCTTGCTACCGCTACCGACGATCTTTGTCGTTTTCTCCGTTTGAATTTAGATCGAGATACAAATTTAGTTTATAAATTTTGACAAATGGGTTACGTAACAGGTGTATTTGAACCGCTCTTTGCTTGTAAGCATGTTTGTGAGTCGGGCTGGGTTGAGTTAGTATATTTTTTAGACCCAATTCAAATTTTTCGCTATATAGACGAAGAGTTCATTCCTTCCAATTGATACTAGAGCTAGAAACATGGTGTGCCAACGAAAACGTTCACTCCTAAAGGGTGGATTGTGGGATCACAATGGGTCAGAGAGGGAAACAAAACATTTTTTATAAGTTAAAACCTTTCAATGGGTCACAATGGGTTGGTTTGTGTTTGTTTCAGATCATTTATTCAATGTTTAGGTTAATCATGATTTTATTCGGTTGTTCGCACCATTTGGGTGATCGTTGGTTGTCGTAATATGTGACATCTAATTTATTATTTTGAATTCTATTTTAAAAATATATATACTAATTTTGTTTTTTGTTTTTTTTTTTAATTTTCATTATGTATACGTCATATAATTGGGAGATTCTGTACAGATTAATAAACCAAGAAAAACAGTTTGATGTGTTGGAATTTGTAATTATGAGTTGGTTGATTGCTTCCCAATCCTTTCCATTATATTCTTCACCTTTTGAAATGACCAGCGAATGAGCAAATACACCGTCTTCAATAAAGTAAAGCATCATCATTCATTCTTTGAAGACTTCGATTTTTTCTTTCTCGACTCCTAAATTCTTTTCCTTCTCGTTTGGAATATTTTTTAGATGCTTGAAAAAAAGTTTAGTTCGGGTGGAGAAAGTTGAAAATATCTGCTTTATTAGAAAATGCTTCTATCGTCTGTCTGATTTTCCTACTCGAAATTTTTGGTTAGTTGAGTTGGTGACCCGTGCAATCCAATTCAACTCTCTATTTTCAGACTGGATTAGGTTAGGTTAGGTTTTTAAGCGGGTCTGGTTACTGTTACATTTATAACTAAAATCTCGTAAAATTCAAATATCAAATATTCTTAGGTCAGAATCCATCACTAAGGGGCATAAACATCAAATATTTATAATTTTTAGTAATAATATGATTAATCTTTATATACTGTAGTAAAGGAATAAGAATAAGACAAAGTATAGGTTAGACAGAATTTAGTAACTAATTAAGCAATAAGTAGAGGAGCGAAGACACTTGTTCGAGAGGAGGTTCTGTACAGGGCCTGGTAAAGAAGTTGTTAAGAGAAGAAATAGGAATAGAGTCGGAGACTTGTGAAAGGATAGCAGAATCAGCTTACCTTGACTATGAACAAACTCTATATTTAGATTGGTCGAGTTTCATTCAATAATATCAACTATGAACAAACTCGAAAGTTTGAGTTTTTCAAAAATCTAACTCAAGCTAACTTTTGTAAGTTAGTCATATTTGTCGGATCCCCATAAACTCCTAATCCAAAGAAAATAAAAAAAATATGATGTGTGAGGTTTTTTCTTTATTATTTTGTTCTCTATCTTAATTTAATATCAACCAACATTACCATTTCCTTTTATTTCGAATATTTTTGTCAAATCTTTATGATAAAAGTTATCTGAAACTTCAAATTCAAAGAAAATGTTCTCTCGAATTTTTTTTTTCGAATTTAAATGGTGAGTATGAGAAAATTTAACGTCAATCATATTCGATATTACATCAAAGAATAACCATTAGTGATAGAACTACAAATTGTTTAGAAGAAAACGACAAAAAAATAAAAAAATAATTCTAATTTTTTTGTATTAAAAAAAAAGTAAAGAAAAAAAAATTGGTTATCCCGTTCCAAATATGTAAATACTTTTACCTCCTCTAAAATTAAACAAAAAAAAAATGTACATTTCATTTCTTATTACTTTAATCCGAATGAAATCTAAAATATATGGTAAACTCCGAGAATATTTTTATTTATTTTTAGATATAATTAATTAATGGTAAAAATAATAATGAAATGATAAAGATAGAAATGAGAAGATTGAGTCATAAAATGTCAAACCATGATGATGAATTAAGAAATGGTGGGCATTTCTAAATTTTAAAATAAGAAGCAACTTTTATCATGTATTAACATTATTTGGTATGTCGCCTAATTCAAATATCACACTCAAATAATTGAAATTTCAACCTAAGATGCAAATTTTTCTTTCACTTTATGCTTTGTAATCATTGATACAATGCCTTTTTCTTCCCAAACATACTCGAACCTATTTTATATTTGGTAACGTTACCATTTTAATCTATGTTTTCTCTGCCCTTACGTTACATTGTCGTTTTTGTATTTTAGTTCAATCTCTCCAAACTCATCTTGAATGGAGTACAAAACTACTGTTCGTAAAGAGAGTGGGAAGAGATTTCTCTCCGTTAGCTAAATTGGATCAGAGATGAGGGTTATATTCTCAATCCCTGCACCACTCCGTCTCACTATATATATTATGGGAGAAAATTATTTTTCAATAACCAAAATGAATTAACTATGAATTACCACGGGTTCGATTTTATCAAAGAACCTCGTGTGCATTATCGACACGAGATTGATAGATATAGACCAAGGCACTTCTTATTTCACACGTGTCAACACATCAATGATCTTTTTATTTTCTTTTCCTTAGGTTAATAAATAAATAAATAAATAATAAATCACAAAATAAATAATAATAATAGTAATTAATTAATGAAGAAAAAAAAAGGTTTTTTCGGCAAAGGCAAACGCGGTGTTATGTCCGGATTCGAAACGTGAAATGACCATTTTATCCCCCACGTGTTCCCTCACCTACTGCCCTCTCCTCTCCCTTGAGTCCATGACAGTCATTTTCAACGCAAGTCCTTCTCCGGACCCACACATTAAAAAAATAAAAAAATAAAAAAATATATTTAAAAAAAAACACCTCTAATTTTTATTTAAATAAAATTTAATTAACCTAAAAAAATTAGTAACATTTTTTAGATCTTCTACTCTATATACATGTGGCTAATACCCTAAAAAAGAAAATTAATTTTTTATAAACAATTTTTTATGATTAAAATTTTCAATAAATATTTGACTTATTCGATATTTTTTTCAAAATTCCAAACAGAAATTATAATTTAAGAAGAAAAAGAAAAAAAAAAGAAAGAAAGAAAACGACCCACTGAAATCCCACTCCATTGGTCATTTCCATCACCCTCACCGCACGACATGTGAGGCTATCACCGCCCACCTCTCCGTCTTCCCTATATCTTAAATCAAATTCTCATTTCTGCAAAGCCAAGAAGCAAAAAAAAAAAAAAAAAAACCCCTTCTGCAAAACCAACGGAAACCGTCCATTTTCCGACCCGACCCGACCCGATGGGCTTTCCGGTGGGTTGCACGGAGGTTTTCTTCCCCACAATATTCCTCCATTTACTCTCTCTCCTGGACTTACTAAAACGCCTAATTCTGTACCTGTTCCGCCTCCTCGGCCTCCCGGAATTTCTCTACTCCGACGCCGCCATCTCGCGGGAGGGTGGGATTCCGTTGAACCCGCCAGCCTCCGCCGTGGTCCTGCGCGAATTCCTCCCCGTAGTGAAATTCTCGGATGTCCCCCAGGCGGCGGAGGCGGCGGCAGAGAGCTGCGCCGTATGCCTGTACGAATTCGAGGGAGCAGAGGAGATCCGGTGGCTGACGAACTGCAAGCACATATTCCATAGAGGGTGTGTGGACCGTTGGATGGATCATGATCAGAAGACATGTCCGCTTTGTAGAACGCCGTTCGTGCCTGATGGGATGATGGATGAGTTCAATCAACGGCTCTGGGCCGCCTCTGGAATTGCTGAGTTTGATTCTGAGTTCAACTCGGTTTTAGGTTAGTGCACCAAAAAAGAAAAAAAAAAAAAAAAAAAAAA
>NW_019268546.1:1223219-1244180 GCF_002738365.1 Cucurbita moschata | reverse complement strand
GGCTTTGGCCAAATAAATGTTTTTTTTTTTTTTTTTGGTTGGGGAGTTGGAAAAAAAAAAAGGTTTTTTGAAACTGTATATATTCATAAATATATAATGTGTAAATCAAATATATAAGAATTCGGGTGCTTTTCCCCCAAAATTAAAGTTTTTTTTTCTTCTTTTAATGGAGATGTTTGTTCAAGAAATTAATTTACCACGCTTAGGAGTGTTCATATGGTCTGAAAACTCTCCATCTAAACCCTAAAGATTTGGTTGGATTATGTTGGATTGACTTTTTCTCGTATAACTTTAATTATAATTCAATTCAAATTTATCCTATTTTTTAGATTATTATTAATATTAAAAATATTTGATGTTTGTAATTATGTAACTAAAAAAATATTTTAATATTTAAATTTTATGAGATTTTAATTATTAATGTAAAATATATTTTAAATAATTAAAAAATGTACATGAGAATTCAATCGAAAAATAAAGAATTGAGTTAAGTTAGATTGTGAATCCTATTCCCGTTACTTAGGTCACCAACGCAACTAACTCAAAATTTTGAGTTTGTTTTAAGAAAAATTTCAAATAACTTTTTTTTTTTTTCAAATTTGATTCCGACAAGAACCACCCATTTTTGTGTGGTTTTTAGTCGGTTTTCATTTAATATTTTAATAAATTGTTGTATTTTTTGGCATTAAAATTTTAATTGTTTGGACATTTTTGGAAATGAAAAGAGAATAAAATTTTGATCCATCCGACCATTTTAATATGAAAGAATTTTTTTTTCTCAAACTATTGGAATAATTACCATTAAAAAAAATTAATAATTATAAGGCTTTAGGGCATAAATTCCAACAACATCACCGATTCATCACGGTTCAAATAGTCCAGAGAATTCATTAAAGATTAATTAGAGATTTTTTAACCGTCCCCATATAGTCATAATCACGTGGAAATGACTCTTGTACTTGCCAATTATCTTGATACTATGAAGATTCCTTTCCCTCACAATAACGTTATTGTTGGAGATCCTCTAAGCAGTTATCACATAATAACTTGATGGCAATACATATCTACTGAGACAGTTAAGATTGAAATCGACTAATCTTAATCGATTTCTACCACGGTTCTTTCGCCAAATTGAAGTCTCAAAACCGTGGCCCAACCTTCACTAAACCAACACCACACAAAAAACGAACAAAAACTCCACCAAACACTCATGAATTGATCAAATGTCTCTAACGACTATCAGTTTAAAAATTGAGTTTCTAACGACCAAAACTAACACGATCCATTCGATATTCTTTCCGATCTTCATCGGGAATGACATAATTACTATGCTTGTCACGCGAAATCGAGGAAGAAGGCACTTAATCAATTTTCTCTCTAATATCTTTCCAATATTCTTTCCAAGTGGTCATTTTGTAATAGTGAGATTGAACTTTCTCTTAAGGTTTTTAAAATAAGTTTGTTAGAAGAGGTTTCCGTTTGAATGAGACGATCTAATACCTGATAAGACAAAGATTCATCTGCAACATGACTAGGTTACCGATTCAATTTATCTTAAATTATTTCTAAAAGTTAAAACTATCCCACAAAAACTAATAGTCTTTTTGACATGTTTTGTCCTCACTCCATGTTTCCTACTAAAATTTTCAAGAGATCACATAATATATATATATATATATATATTAACTATATATTATTTTAAAAATTTATGTGACAAGATATTTTGCATTTGACAACACATTTTCAATGGTAGTTACCATGATGTCTTTTAGTTTTCAATTAAAAAAAAAAAAAATCAAAATTTATTGAACGTGGTTTGATGTCTCTAAGATTAGCTCATAAAAAGTTTTCATTTTCTGATAATGTTCTTGTTAGAACATCATTTGATAATGTTCTTGTTTCTGAAAAGAAAGAGCAAGAAATGTATTAAATAACAATCCTGAGTAGGTTCTTTTTTTTTTTTGTTGGTTTCTCTCAAGACCAAACAAAGTATAGTTGTACATAGTAGCTCAATGCTTAAGTCGACAATGAAAGTATATATGATTTGTACACATAAAAACATCGCGATATAGGTTTCAACGCACAATCAAACGTCAAAAGCTAGGACATGAAAGCTCCATTACTGTTAGGGAGGCAGATTCAGGCAACGGATACCACACGAGGAGGAAAACGATGTGGAACAAATCACTTGTATTGACCAGGTGGCTGATGCAGAGGATAAGCCGGTGGCGGATAGTCTTCAGCACGAGGAGGAGGTGGGTAGCCTTGAGTCGGGGGAGGAGACGAGAAGCCTTGACCTGGGGGAGGAGGCGGGTAGCCTTGAGCCGAGGGAGGGGGCGGGTAGCCTTGAGCCGAGGGAGGGGGCGGGTAGCCTTGTGTTGGGGGAGGGGATGCGTAGCCTTGAGCCAGGGGAGGTGGCGGGTAGCCTTGAGCCGAGGGAGGGGGTGGGTAGCCTTGAACATATGGAGGGGGTGGGTGTCCAAAGGGTTGTCCATACATCGGAGGAGGATATCCGACTGGACCGGGGATCGGTTGATTGATCCGAGACATCTGCTGTGTAGGAGGCACAGCCATGGCTGGTTGGGGTCCAAACTTGCCATCCCTTTTGTCTAACTCCATCTTGTGTTGTGTCTGCACTTCTCAATGGTAACATCATCAGAAAAGCATAACACTGATTCATATTGTACTGTAATACTATGGTTTTGCAACAGAAATTACAGATACTCCCATATAGAATTCAAGTATCTCACACAAGCAAGCAAATAATTAGTAGCTCCATGATACATTTCAAGAAAATTTCTAAAAAAATAATCAAGAAAATAAAAGGTGTCGAAGTTTGATTAAGAGCCATGTTCTATCAAGTTTGAGAGTAAGAGCGTTTAGATGATGGGAATGTTAGAAACCACGAACCTCCACAATGATATGATACTATACAAGTTGAGCATAAGCTCTCACGGCTTTACTTTTGGTTTCCCCAAAAAGCCTCGTACCAATGGAGATGTATTCCTTACCTATTAAACCCATGATCAACCCCTTAATTAGCCAACGAGGAACTCCTCTCCCAACAATCCTCCCCTCGAACAAATTACACCATAAAGCCTCTCCTAAGGCCTATGGAGCCCTCGAACAATCACGGGGCTCGACTCCTTCTCTAGAATTCAAGAACAAAGTACACCCTTTGTTCGACACTTGCGTCACTTTTGACTACACCTTCGAGGCTCACAACTTCTTTGTTCGACATTTGAGGATTCTATTGACATAACTAAGTTAAGGGCATGACTCTAATACTATGTTAGAAACCACGAACCTCCACAATGGTATGATATCGTCCACTTTGAGCATAAGCTCTCATGGCTTTGCTTTTGGTTTCTCCAAAAGACCTCATACCAACCATGTAATTACTCGATGTGGGACTCCTCTCCAAACAATCCTCAACAGAAAAGAGGATGTAGAAACCTGGGTTTGGGTAGCGCTCCGTTTACTCGTGAGTTTGTGATTTGGAACAAAATGGTAAGTTTCATAAGCTAAAGTTTACGTAACCTTCATGAGTTTGTGAGTTATGAAAGTCCATATAAAATGTGGAAAGTTATGTTTCATGAACCTAAGTTCATGTAAGTAGAGATTTAGGCTAGCCATATGAGAAAAGAAAGAAAATCCATATACACCAATTATAGGTAGAAATCTTTTAAGCTTTTTAAAAAATCGGGACATACCTGCATGCACGCACATACACTGCAAAACAAAAGAGTTCAAAATTCTTAAAAGAGAACTTTAATGTCAATATGAGTTAAGAAGATTGAATGCAACCCCATACCTGCAGTACACAAGGTTAGATAAACAGGTCACTATATCCGAGGCTTCTTGAAGCTCTTCACTTCCAAGCAAGCAAGCAATTATGGAGCATATGCAAGCCAGTTGTGAGAGGCACAACATAAAGCCCTACAAAGTAAGACAAACTTGTTAAAGGGAGAAAAGGCCGAGGCACAAGCAGCTTAATGAACGAATGGTTTGAGAGAGAAGACGACACGATGATGCAGTTATCACACTCAGTTGTCTGTATATTGAACTCGTCTTGCAACATGAAACGTGTTGATGCAACTGAATTCGCAAAGCAACAAAAAACCTGAAAAGAACACACAATTCTTCAAACTAGATCCCATAGGAGAATAAATGAATGAAATGATGTTTAGATAGCTAGAGGATCAAAGGGGACCATGGTTCTCGATCGATAAACGAACCTCGGTGCATAGACAAGCTTCAGGGCAGTGGCCTTCTCCACATTTGCCACTACAAGGCATGTAACCACCACAGCATTTGTATCTATGATAGATTAACCAAAGGATTCAGCAATGGTACACACTTTATCTTGTGGTAAAATTACAAACCTTCGCCGAAAATACCTCGACATATCGTCATAAAGAGCTCGTTTTCGCAGAAGGTAAGAAGCACATGGGGCACTTTTCACACAATCAAGAAGCATTATAAGAAAAACCATACCAAAATACTCTAGAAAACTCAAAAGCAATAAAAAGCGAATACCGTTTTGAACATTATAAAGCAAGCATACATCTACATTCTTTTGAAGCCATATGAAACTTGCAGAATATTACATTGCATTAAAGAACTAAGAACACAAATGCTCATAAACATAGCGAAGTTTTTCGACTCCTGAAATCGGAACTACGATTGAGAAGAACTCATCAGAGAACAAACACCTTACCAGAATATAGAAAAGCAACAATCTGCAAAACAGAAGAAAAAAAATAAAGAAATAATCAGCGTATTTATATGGTTTGGGAGAAAATTGATTGGTCAAGCAACATCAAGATATTTAATAGAATAAACAAATTAAAGAATACCCTGTAGCAAATAAACCAATAGCCGCCATTGTTAACCCTTTGGAAAGGAACAGAGCTAGAGAAAGGTAAAAGGTCATAGCAAGCAAAATCAAAGATGAATCGATTTCAGGTAATTTTTACCCTATCCCATCAACGAAACAGAGTAAAAGAAATCAAGTACGAACACAAGATTTTCAACATTCTTCCCTCTCAATCGATTAATCCAAAAAGATAACCAAAATCGAACAAGAAATTTCAAATACATACAAGGCGTATTGGCAGAAATGGTGCCCGTGAGATCCGTATGCCAGAAATTTCTGTAATCCTGACGAAGCTGCATTTTCTCAAGGTAATCGGCATGCGACGCCATGGTCAGGTTGCGGATGAACCACTTCAGAAAGGATTCGAAGCTAAATCTCGAAGATCAATATGGAAATCTAAAGATATTCACAGTCAACAACGGAGCTTGCACGTTCAGGTTTCTTAGCGGTCAAGGAAGAAGATGAAGTTGGAGGTTTTTTTTTTTTTTTTTTTTGAATTGTAAAGAAATTTTGATAATGAACTCTGGAATTTGTTGTGTTTTCCGCAAATTTTGATGAGACGTTTGAACAGAAATTCCAAATGAAAATTTGTCTAAAAGAAGAAATTCCAAATGAAAATTTGGTTTCATCCGTTATCAAATTATGTTTGTATAATATATATATATATATATTTAGAACTTTTTAAAAATTATTTTTACTTCTAAAATATTATTAAATTCTTTTTCTTAAAATACCTATTTATCTTTATTTCTAAAATACATAAATTATTTTTTCTAAAATGTACAGGACAACCAGTACGTACAATTATTGAGTTTTGACTGTCTTGAGCTAATAATGATCAAACACTATCTCCTTTTGTCATACTATGTTGTTCATAGCGAAAACCTTCGTATTTGCCAATATTCAGCGCTTGTGTAAACAACTCTGCCATTTGATCATCTGTCTTGATCTCCCACATTTCGATTTCTTTCTGTCTTGATTTCTTTGTTCAACGCTTTCAATCTGCTAGGCAAACTGCAGATTGGTTGTCGCAGCAATGATATGGTATAAATTCTCCATTAAGAGTTTCAACCATGTACTTTTTTTTGTTGTTCCGGTTGCTGCTCTGTACTTTACTTTTGTAGTTGACAATGATACCGTTGGTCATCTTTTGCTACACTAAGAAATTATCTCGAACAAACTTGAAAATATACCCAGTGGTTGATCTTCGAGTATCGTGGTCTCCTTGCATAGTTAGCATCTTACAATCTTCACTTCTTTTGTACAAAATACCATAGCGTGAGTCGCATCTAAATGAGACTTTTTTATATCTTGCATATATCGACTCAAAACTCCTACTGCATAAGAAATGTCAAGCCGAGTTAAAGTTAGGTAAATAAGTCTACCTACTAATTGTTGGTATATCGTTTCATCATTCAACTCTTTACCTTTGAGTGCATAAATTTTGATATTTGACTTCTTTGGTATTGAAACTTACTTGCACTGAAGCATGTCGAACTTCTTAAACATATTTTTATATGCTTTGATTGACGAAGAAACATTCTTCATATGTGCGATCAACATCTAGACCCAAGAAGTGTTTAAGCTCTACTAGGTCTTTCATCTGAAAGCGTATCAATAAATTTTTTCTTGTTTGATGAATTTCTCTTTCACCGTTTCCATTGATGATCAAGTCTTCCACGTAAACCAATGGTATTGCCAAATTTCATTCTCGTTCTTTGATAAACATGCTTGAGTTTGCATATGCAACTAATCCATAGAAATCTCTTAGTGCTTGCTTGAATCCATACCGAGCTTTTCTAATCTTATATACATGATTAAGATTAGTTGTATTCTCTACTCAGGATTGTTGGGAAGGATCCCACATTGGCTAATTTAGGGAATGATCATAGGTTTATAAGTAAGGAATACATCTCAATTGGTATGAGACCTTTTGTGGAAGCCCAAAGCAAAGCTATGAGGGCTCATGCTCTAACGAGACAATATCATACCAATGTGAAGATCTCTAATTCATATCATGGTATTAGAGCCATGTCCTTAATAGGATTGCTGAGGATTGTTGGGAGGCTGTCCCACATACTCTTTTAGCGGATTACAGAGGTCAACTGTACTTTTGACCCAAGGACTTGCTTTAATGATTATATCAATGAACTTTGAGCTTAAGGTGAAAGATCTAATTACAGAGATCAAACGAACTTTGACCCAACCTAGTTCTTTTTATGAGGGACAAACAGGAGAATTGATCCTGAAAGCGGGAGAACGACTGACGCTGCGCGAAACCATCACAAAGGTTTATGTACAAAGAACAGGCAAACCCTTATGGGTTGTATCCGAAGATATGGAAAGAGATGCTTTTATGTTAGCAAAAGAAGCCCAAGCTCATGGAATTGTTGATGTTGTAGCGGTTGAATAAAAAATAGCGGGGGTTAATCCTATTAATTATTAATATCGAATATAGAAGTAATTCATAATCATCCGGTTAGGATTGATCTAAACCAACTCATTATGTATACAATTCAACATGCCAATCAGAAATATCAGAAATATCACCAAATCGCTCTTTTTTTTTACAGACAAACCAAAGATGTTTTGTCTTCTTTTGATATTCTCGGAATAATAAAAACGCTTTCTAGACCTTGGATATGGAAAAACACAAAATTGACTATTTCACCAACTTGACCTACCGTACATAAGAGTGCAACTCTAAGTCTATAAGAGTGCAACTCTAGGTCTATAGGTCTAGAGTACATAACTTGTCATTCATGGGCTTCCCATGTCAAGTTTATTACCAGGCACAATTACTGTATTCTTTGTACTTTTTCTTATCATAATTTCCTCTTAGCTCACTTCATTCCCTTGCAATTGCATCAATAAATACCACTATTTTTACCACTTCTCATACAATCGCATACCTCTTAGCTCGCCATACATATGATCAGGTCGAAAGCCCATGCATGCATCAAGGGCCTCGCGTGCACGTCAATAGGTCATGTGTGCCCATCAACCTACAATTGCGCACATGTTTCAACATGCCACGAGTAGTCATTTCAGGCCCAACAATGCATACCTTCACCGCCCATGTTCCGCCCATGTTCGCACGCCTTTGCAGTTATTCACTGGCTCGCCCAGGCACAAAATCTACCCCGCACACATCCATTAATGTATGTTCAAACCAAGACGATGTAACATTCAACCCACCAACCTCATGCACATCTCGAAAGCGCGCCCAAGCCAACATCATGCGGTGCCCAACCCACCAAATCCTTGCACACCCACATGTGAACGCCGTCGTGCCCAACAAGTGTGCCCACCAGCCCACAACCACGCTCACCAGTAATGTTGTGACTTGTGCTTAGGAGGTCCATATATCTAAAACGTTGCCACATCAAATCTCATAGTATCTTCATGTAATTACAACACTGAAACCAATTCCAATAGTTTTGCTTTATGGGTAATTTCAAGTTGCATTCAGCTAAATTGGCAAAATTGGGCAAAACTTCTCTCTTTATTTAAGTGAAAAGAAGCTACATTATCGAAAAAATATCAAGAAATAATATGAAAAAAGACGAGGCTACTCAATATCCGGGAAACTGTGGTGGTGGTGGAGATGCATATTGGAAACCAATGTTTGGTGGTAGGATTAGATCTTCGAACGCCGGTGGTGGAGAAGCGCCAGGAGGAGGAGGAGGAGATGCGGTCGGAGGCGGTGGAGATGCGGTAGGAGGTGGGGGAGAGTAGACTGGTGGCGGTGGAGATGCGGTAGGAGGTGGGGGAGAGTAGACTGGTGGCGGTGGAGAAGCGGTCGGTGGTGGGGGAGAGTAGACTGGTGGCGGTGGAGAAGCGGTCGGTGGTGGGGGAGAGTGGACGGGTGGCGGTGGAGATGCGGTCGTTGGCGGTGGAGATTCAGTCGTCGGCGGTGGAGATTCAGTCGTCGGCGGTGGAGATTCAGTCGTCGGCGGTGGAGATTCAGTCGTCGGCGGTGGAGATTCAGTCGTCGGCGGTGGAGATTCAGTCGTCGGCGGTGGAGATTCAGTCGTCGGCGGTGGAGATTCAGTCGTCGGCGGTGGAGATTCAGTCGTCGGCGGTGGAGATTCAGTCGTCGGCGGTGGAGATTCAGTCGTCGGCGGTGGAGATTCAGTCGTCGGCGGTGGAGATTCAGTCGTCGGCGGTGGAGATTCAGTCGTCGGCGGTGGAGATTCAGTCGTCGGCGGTGGAGATTCAGTCGTCGGCGGTGGAGATTCAGTCGTCGGCGGTGGAGATTCAGTCGTCGGCGGTGGAGATTCAGTCGTCGGCGGTGGAGATTCAGTCGTCGGCGGTGGAGATTCAGTCGTCGGCGGTGGAGATTCAGTCGTCGGCGGTGGAGATTCAGTCGTCGGCGGTGGAGATTCAGTCGTCGGCGGTGGAGATTCAGTCGTCGGCGGTGGAGATTCAGTCGTCGGCGGTGGAGATTCAGTCGTCGGCGGTGGAGATTCAGTCGTCGGCGGTGGAGATTCAGTCGTCGGCGGTGGAGATTCAGTCGTCGGCGGTGGAGATTCAGTCGTCGGCGGTGGAGATTCAGTCGTCGGCGGTGGAGATTCAGTCGTCGGCGGTGGAGATTCAGTCGTCGGCGGTGGAGATTCAGTCGTCGGCGGTGGAGATTCAGTCGTCGGCGGTGGAGATTCAGTCGTCGGCGGTGGAGATTCAGTCGTCGGCGGTGGAGATTCAGTCGTCGGCGGTGGAGATTCAGTCGTCGGCGGTGGAGATTCAGTCGTCGGCGGTGGAGATTCAGTCGTCGGCGGTGGAGATTCAGTCGTCGGCGGTGGAGATTCAGTCGTCGGCGGTGGAGATTCAGTCGTCGGCGGTGGAGATTCAGTCGTCGGCGGTGGAGATTCAGTCGTCGGCGGTGGAGATTCAGTCGTCGGCGGTGGAGATTCAGTCGTCGGCGGTGGAGATTCAGTCGTCGGCGGTGGAGATTCAGTCGTCGGCGGTGGAGATTCAGTCGTCGGCGGTGGAGATTCAGTCGTCGGCGGTGGAGATTCAGTCGTCGGCGGTGGAGATTCAGTCGTCGGCGGTGGAGATTCAGTCGTCGGCGGTGGAGATTCAGTCGTCGGCGGTGGAGATTCAGTCGTCGGCGGTGGAGATTCAGTCGTCGGCGGTGGAGATTCAGTCGTCGGCGGTGGAGATTCAGTCGTCGGCGGTGGAGATTCAGTCGTCGGCGGTGGAGATTCAGTCGTCGGCGGTGGAGATTCAGTCGTCGGCGGTGGAGATTCAGTCGTCGGCGGTGGAGATTCAGTCGTCGGCGGTGGAGATTCAGTCGTCGGCGGTGGAGATTCAGTCGTCGGCGGTGGAGATTCAGTCGTCGGCGGTGGAGATTCAGTCGTCGGCGGTGGAGATTCAGTCGTCGGCGGTGGAGATTCAGTCGTCGGCGGTGGAGATTCAGTCGTCGGCGGTGGAGATTCAGTCGTCGGCGGTGGAGATTCAGTCGTCGGCGGTGGAGATTCAGTCGTCGGCGGTGGAGATTCAGTCGTCGGCGGTGGAGATTCAGTCGTCGGCGGTGGAGATTCAGTCGTCGGCGGTGGAGATTCAGTCGTCGGCGGTGGAGATTCGGTCGGAGGCGGTGGAGATTCAGTCGTCGGCGGTGGAGATTCAGTCGTCGGCGGTGGAGATTCAGTCGGAGGCGGTGGAGATTCAGTCGTCGGCGGTGGAGATTCAGTCGTCGGCGGTGGAGATTCAGTCGTCGGCGGTGGAGATTCAGTCGTCGGCGGTGGAGATTCAGTGGTCGGCGGTGGAGATTCAATGGTCGGCGGTGGAGATTCAGTGGTCGGCGGTGGAGATTCAGTGGTCGGCGGTGGAGATTCAGTGGTCGGCGGTGAGGATGGAACTTGATGATGATGATGATGATGAGGTGTGGATGGAACTTGATGATGATGATGATGATGATGGTGATGATGAGGTGAGGATGGAACTGGGGGCTCGCCCGATTCTGAAGTTGGTGGCTGCCTACGAACCCGTCCCGGATGGGTCGGAGACTGACTAACTGGATCTTCACCACAACCTCTACACTTCACCGACTTCATCATAAAAGAGCTACAACTCTCAGCATCTCTTTGCTCCGGGCGATTGGGCAAACAATTATGAACATCACCAAAAATCTTTTTTGAATCCTTAGATGTCACACACTCTCCATCTTGCTGATTAAAATAATTAAAGGAATAAGTAAAGTTATCCAAATGAGGTAATTTACATATCTCTGCAGAAACAGAGCCCCTAAATTCATTGTAACTAACATCAAGCCACTGCAAATTCTTGAGCCCCGATAACGCAGGCAACCAACCAGGAAAGCTATTGTTGCTGATATCAAGCACCGTTACATTGACAAGCTTTCCAAGCTCGACTGGGAGACAGCCATCGAGGTTGTTGCCAATGAAGAGAACTTGCTTAAGGCTGCTCATTTGGCCAATGGTTTTTGGAATGCAGCCATGGAAGTAGTTGTACGCAAAGGACACAACGGAGACAGTGGAGTTTCCAATGGTATCCGGGATGAAGGAACTGAATCTATTGTTATTTAAGAATATGGCGTCGAAGGTCATAGTGAAGAGTGCCGGTGGGATTTCTCCTTCAAAGTCGTTGAACCTAAGATCGAGGTACTTAGCAATACGCCAATAAAAG
Source organism: Cucurbita moschata (assembly GCF_002738365.1). Classification (NCBI taxonomy): domain Eukaryota; kingdom Viridiplantae; phylum Streptophyta; class Magnoliopsida; order Cucurbitales; family Cucurbitaceae; genus Cucurbita; species Cucurbita moschata. Next base: position 1,232,653 of record NW_019268546.1, on the reverse strand, counting down.
ACAACCTCTGGAAAATGGCCAACGAACCGGTTGTTACTGACATCAAACTCAAACATGAGAGTGAGCTTAGAAAAGCTATGAGGAATTATCCCACAAAACCTATTAGAGTTAATATGGAACAACGCCAAATCTGTCAAGAGTCCAAGCTCAGGTGGCAAGTAGCCTGCAATGTCAGCATGGTTCAAATCAATGCCAGCCACAACCTCAACAGTGGAGTCATCAAGCGCCGTAGTACAAAAAACGCCCCTATAAAGACAAACATCATTGCCAACCCAATTTTCAGTGAAGTTATATGGGTCAGAATACATGGCGGCTTTCCAAGCTTTAAGGGCAACAAAAGCCTTCTTCAACCTCTCATTTAAGAAAGTTTCTTGAGGATCAACTTCAACTTCATATTTATAGTTATCTGGGAGTTCATCGTGTTCTCTTATAGCCAAAAGTTGACGACCAATGAGATACGAAACTTCAGCTTTCGTGACAGCGAGGGAGACCGATGGGAGAGTGAAGACCACAAAGAGGAGGAAGAGAAGAAGAGAAGCCATTGTTAGTTGCTTTGTTATTGGGAGAGATTGGAGCCTTTTAAAGAGTTTAGTATGGAGTTTGAATTTGTTGTTTTGTGGGTTGGGATTAATTGTAGGGTTATTTGTGGTGTTGAGAGAGACTTAGTTGTTTAAAAATAAGAGAAAGAAGGAAAGAATCCTTCTAATTCAACACTTGAAAACTCAAATTTCAATACACAAAATTTACACCTTATTATTAATATTTTAAATATCAATTTAATTTAGATTGCTATTATTATTATTATGATTATTATTTTACAATATTTTTATATTACTTTGTAGAAAATATTTGTTTTTAAATTACTTTCACTCCATAGAATTAATTAATCGTGTTTCGTTTGTTATTGGTTAAATTTGTAACTAGCTACGTCTATTTTACGTGTAAGGACTAATGATATGAACTAAGAATGTTGTACAAATTATTTTAAAATTCTATTAAATTTGAATTCAAGTTACAATCAATTTCACGTCTTATTAAGTCTAAATATTTTAATATTCTTAGATGGTTACAAATCTCAAACCGAACTAGTACATTCGTTGGTACACGGTTATGCTTATAAAATATTGTTAGTTAAGACTCACACAAACACAACGTCAAAACCGTATCTAATATATATTAATTATTTTAATATTTGATGTATAAAATATAATAAATATATTATTCTTTTTTTCAATTAAATGAATTGAGGACTTTATCGACTTATTATAAGCTCCAATCATACAAATTTAATTTTATAAGTCTTTCTTTTACGAGTTGTTTATAATTATAGGTCGGACAAAATTTCATTTTCCGTCTTTTAATTAAATCTTACACCATAAGTATTAATGATCTTCGAATGAACAATTTATTGAATTAATTATAAAGATTAGGAGGGGCTCATTGTTCAGTCTTGAAATTATAACTAAAGAAACGGCTCATTTACTTATCCAATATGAGAAGGAATGTTCCAAGCTCTATATTTAGTATGTGTGTACACTTAATCCAAGAACGTGGACCAACCCAACTAGAACTATAAGGATTGGGTTGCATGAGTTCATTTTTTCTGAACCCAAATTGATTCGGTTCGATTTTAGGTTCATAGGATAAAACCTTCACGTTGATCCGAGCTAAAACAAATATATGATTATATTCAAAAACTAATAAATTTTTTGATATGAGAATTTCTATATTAGTGTTTGTTGGAAGGAGATATTTTATTAATTTTAAAATAAATTTTTTGAAATTCCTAATTTCTATATTTGTGCTTAAAACTTTTTAGAATTTTTAAATATTTTACTATATCCAGAACCGTAACTATTATTTTTGAAATTCTAATACTTAAATCGTGGACATAAAATTAGATAGAATAGAAAATTAATTTGAATAGATTTAAAAAATTTTGTTATAAAACTAAGATAAGTAACCGTAAATTCTAATATATTTATTATTTATTTGTTACAACATTATCTTATTATAGCACCGTTTATATGTTTTTATTTTTTATTTTTTAATAGTTTAGGACCTTCTAATTTCATCGGTATATTTCAATTAAAATATTTTTTTTAATAATTTAGGACCTTCTAATTTCATCTATATTTCAATTAAAATATATATATATATATATATATATATATATATATATATATTTCTATATAGAGGGTCTTTATTTATTTTTTTATTGTTTTATTATTATTATTATTATTTTAATTTCATCATCTATCCTTATATTTTTCTTACTTAAACAAATCATCAACGAAGTGTTTATTTAGTTTTTTACTTTAACAAATTCTCAATGAGTGTTAGGTATATAGTTGTTTTATGATAATGTTGAACTATATTATAATATATTACCATTTTCGCTGGTTGTTCTCGATTGATTTTTTTTTTTTGAATAATTAAAGATTGATTTGTGTTTCTTTGTAAATTTTTAATAGATTATATCTCAATAATTATAAATTGTGGATAAATAAACTATAACCCATGTACACCCCTAATATTTGGTGTGGAACAATCCAAGAATCCCCCCACGTACTATTCTGTTAATAAACTTTAGTCAACGATGACAACGATTGAACACAGCTATTTTGTGAGAAACACTCGCACTTTTATTAAGACCCACCAGAAAAGAATTTCAAAACATTTACTACATTTTGCTTTGCTTACAGATTGCTTGAGATGAAATGAGTAGAGTGGAAATGTATATATAGCATATATCTTTATTCCTACGCTATATAAATTATTTTCCTAAAATGTATAGACAATTGACTCGTACAATTATTGGGCTTGACCCTCTTAGACTAACGATGATCTTTTAACACTCTCCCTTATCACTATCTCCATTCGTCGTACCATAGTGAAAACGTTCATATTTGCCCGTATTCAACCCTTTCGTAAACAATTCTACCACTTGGTTATCTGTTTTGATCTCCCACATTTCGATTTCTTTCTTTAGGGCTTTCTCTGTAATAAAATGATGTTGCACCTCCACATGTTTTGTTCTAGCGTGAAACACAGGATTTTCTGCTAGGCCAAATGCATATTGGTTGTCACAATGTACTTTTTTGAGTTGCTCTGGTCATTGCTCTATACTCCACTTTTGTAGTTATAATACCGTTGGTCGTCGTTTGCTACATCAAGAAATTGTCCTGAACTAAACTTAAACACATACCCAGTAGTTAATCTTCGGGTATCGTGGTCTCTTGCATACTTAGCATCACAATAAACAACTCGCTTATAGTCTTAGTCTTCACTTCTTTTGGATAAAAAACCGTAGTCGATTGTACCTTTGACATTTCTCAAGATTTGGTAAATAAGAAATGTCAAGCCGAGTTAAAGTTTGGTAAATAAGTCTACCTACTAATTATCGGTATATCGTTTCATAATTCAACTCCTTGCTTTTATATCCATAAATCTTGGCATTTTGCTCCATTGGTGTCGAGACTTGCTTGCACTCAAGCATGTCAAAGTTCTTAAACATAGCTCTGGTATACTTTTATTGGCGAAGAAACGAAGAAACAATTATTCATATGTGAAATCAACTTCACGCCAAATTTCCTTCTTTTTCTTTGATGAACAAGCTTGAGTTTGCATATGGAGCTCTGGGTGCTTGCTTGAATCCATAAAAAAAGATTTTATTTCCACAATGGTAGTAAATACCTTAAAATCTATCCCCTTTAGAACTCTTGTTATAGTTCTAATGAGCTCTTAGATCGTGTAGTTCCTTGATGACTTCTTCCTTTGTCACTACTTTCATATATATGCAGTTTATTGTTGCTTCGACTTTTACTTGCGTAGATTTTTTCTCCTTCACTCTGTAGCACGATGCCTCCCATTTCCTTTGTCACATTCGAGCTTCTCTAATGAAGGACTTTGGATCGTATGGAAGTACTAAGCAATCATCATATCGCGTTGTGAGATTGATAAAAACTTGTTGTCTAAAAGTTGTAACCTCATGTTGTTCTTTTTTTACAAGAGTGCTATGAACGTGTCTAATGCTTCTTTCGCTGTCTTGTCATCCTGAATATATTCCAACATATCTTCTCAGACTTGTCTTTAGGCAAACATTTGTGCAAGGCACCATTAGCATCCTCCTCTGGAAGCGTAATTTCACTTCTACAAATGACCTCCAAAAGATCTTATTCTTGCAGAATATTCCAACATATCTTTTCAGACTTGTCTTTAGGCAAACATTTGTGCAAGGCACCATTAGCATCCTAATTTCACTTCTACAAATGACCTCCAAAAGATCTTATTCTTGCAGACAAGGTACCATGTATCTTGATCAGTGTTATAGTTTTCAAAACAGAACTTGTAAAGTTATGAACTACTAATGACACTAAAAAAACTCACTCGCTGATAATCTTAATAATTTGTTTCAAGTGGAGGATCAGACAAAACGACAACCACAAACCATACTAAGAATTCTTTTACAACTGCATCAGTCAATATCACTATTTTTACCATTTTCTCATACTATGCTGATAGCGTTGAGCTTGCTTACTATTTCTCATACTATGTTGATAGCGTTGAGCTTGCACGGTGAACGTCAATAGGTCATGTGTGCCCACCAACCTACAATTGTGCACATGTTTCAACATACCACGAGTAGACATTTCAGGCCCAACAATGCATAGCTTCACTGCCCATGTTCTTCACTAACCTGCCCATGTACAACATCTACCCCGCACACATCCATTAATGTATGTTCAAACCAAGACGATCTAACATTCAACCCACCAACCTCATGCAAAGTCTCAAAAGCGCGCCCAAGCGAATATCATGCAGTGCCCAACCCACTCAATCCTTGCACACCCACGTGCACGCCGTCATGCCCAACAAGTGCGCCCACCGGCCCACAACCATGCTCACCAGTAATGTTGTTGTTAGCCTTCATCTTGAGTTCATCCATATTGATACAAAGGTGTTGTGACTTGTGTTTACAACACTCAAATCATGTAATTTGCGAAAAGTAAGGCCTATGGTTATGTTTCTTCCCAAAAATCTCACCATATAATAAATAAATATGAGGTAATATAATTGTTGTATATTGATGATTCGTATTCGTTTGGGTTGAAATGATTGAAGATTAAACAATTATTTCATGGTTAATTCAAGTTGCATTCAACTAAGTGGGCGAAATTGGGCAAAACTTCTCTCTTTATTTAAGTAAAAAGAAGCTATGAAAAAATATCAAGAAATAATACGAATAAAGACGAGACTACTCAATATCCGGGAAACTGTGGTGGTGGTGGAGATGCATATTGGAAACCAATATTTGGTGGTAGGATGAGATCATCGAATGCCGGTGGTGGAGACGCGGTCGGAGGGGGTGGAGAGGCAGTCGGAGGGGGTGGAGAGGCAGTCGGAGGTGGGGGAGAGTAGACGGGTGGCGGTGGAGACGCGGTCGGAGGCGGGGGAGAGTAGACGGGTGGCGGTGGAGACGCGGTCGGAGGCGGGGGAGAGTAGACGGGTGGCGGTGGAGACGCGGTCGGAGGCGGGGGAGAGTAGACGGGTGGCGGTGGAGACGCGGTCGGAGGCGGGGGAGAGTAGACGGGTGGCGGTGGAGACGCGGTCGGAGGCGGGGGAGAGTAGACGGGTGGCGGTGGAGACGCGGTCGGAGGCGGGGGAGAGTAGACGGGTGGCGGTGGAGACGCGGTCGGAGGCGGGGGAGAGTAGACGGGTGGCGGTGGAGACGCGGTCGGAGGCGGGGGAGAGTAGACGGGTGGCGGTGGAGACGCGGTCGGAGGCGGGGGAGAGTAGACGGGTGGCGGTGGAGACGCGGTCGGAGGCGGGGGAGAGTAGACGGGTGGCGGTGGAGACGCGGTCGGAGGCGGGGGAGAGTAGACGGGTGGCGGTGGAGACGCGGTCGGAGGCGGGGGAGAGTAGACGGGTGGCGGTGGAGACGCGGTCGGAGGCGGGGGAGAGTAGACGGGTGGCGGTGGAGACGCGGTCGGAGGCGGGGGAGAGTAGACGGGTGGCGGTGGAGACGCGGTCGGAGGCGGGGGAGAGTAGACGGGTGGCGGTGGAGACGCGGTCGGAGGCGGGGGAGAGTAGACGGGTGGCGGTGGAGACGCGGTCGGAGGCGGGGGAGAGTAGACGGGTGGCGGTGGAGACGCGGTCGGAGGCGGGGGAGAGTAGACGGGTGGCGGTGGAGACGCGGTCGGAGGCGGGGGAGAGTAGACGGGTGGCGGTGGAGACGCGGTCGGAGGCGGGGGAGAGTAGACGGGTGGCGGTGGAGACGCGGTCGGAGGCGGGGGAGAGTAGACGGGTGGCGGTGGAGACGCGGTCGGAGGCGGGGGAGAGTAGACGGGTGGCGGTGGAGACGCGGTCGGAGGCGGGGGAGAGTAGACGGGTGGCGGTGGAGACGCGGTCGGAGGCGGGGGAGAGTAGACGGGTGGCGGTGGAGACGCGGTCGGAGGCGGGGGAGAGTAGACGGGTGGCGGTGGAGACGCGGTCGGAGGCGGGGGAGAGTAGACGGGTGGCGGTGGAGACGCGGTCGGAGGCGGGGGAGAGTAGACGGGTGGCGGTGGAGACGCGGTCGGAGGCGGGGGAGAGTAGACGGGTGGCGGTGGAGACGCGGTCGGAGGCGGGGGAGAGTAGACGGGTGGCGGTGGAGACGCGGTCGGAGGCGGGGGAGAGTAGACGGGTGGCGGTGGAGACGCGGTCGGAGGCGGGGGAGAGTAGACGGGTGGCGGTGGAGACGCGGTCGGAGGCGGGGGAGAGTAGACGGGTGGCGGTGGAGACGCGGTCGGAGGCGGGGGAGAGTAGACGGGTGGCGGTGGAGACGCGGTCGGAGGCGGGGGAGAGTAGACGGGTGGCGGTGGAGACGCGGTCGGAGGCGGGGGAGAGTAGACGGGTGGCGGTGGAGACGCGGTCGGAGGCGGGGGAGAGTAGACGGGTGGCGGTGGAGACGCGGTCGGAGGCGGGGGAGAGTAGACGGGTGGCGGTGGAGACGCGGTCGGAGGCGGGGGAGAGTAGACGGGTGGCGGTGGAGACGCGGTCGGAGGCGGGGGAGAGTAGACGGGTGGCGGTGGAGACGCGGTCGGAGGCGGGGGAGAGTAGACGGGTGGCGGTGGAGACGCGGTCGGAGGCGGGGGAGAGTAGACGGGTGGCGGTGGAGACGCGGTCGGAGGCGGGGGAGAGTAGACGGGTGGCGGTGGAGACGCGGTCGGAGGCGGGGGAGAGTAGACGGGTGGCGGTGGAGACGCGGTCGGAGGCGGGGGAGAGTAGACGGGTGGCGGTGGAGACGCGGTCGGAGGCGGGGGAGAGTAGACGGGTGGCGGTGGAGACGCGGTCGGAGGCGGGGGAGAGTAGACGGGTGGCGGTGGAGACGCGGTCGGAGGCGGGGGAGAGTAGACGGGTGGCGGTGGAGACGCGGTCGGAGGCGGGGGAGAGTAGACGGGTGGCGGTGGAGACGCGGTCGGAGGCGGGGGAGAGTAGACGGGTGGCGGTGGAGACGCGGTCGGAGGCGGGGGAGAGTAGACGGGTGGCGGTGGAGACGCGGTCGGAGGCGGGGGAGAGTAGACGGGTGGCGGTGGAGACGCGGTCGGAGGCGGGGGAGAGTAGACGGGTGGCGGTGGAGACGCGGTCGGAGGCGGGGGAGAGTAGACGGGTGGCGGTGGAGACGCGGTCGGAGGCGGGGGAGAGTAGACGGGTGGCGGTGGAGACGCGGTCGGAGGCGGGGGAGAGTAGACGGGTGGCGGTGGAGACGCGGTCGGAGGCGGGGGAGAGTAGACGGGTGGCGGTGGAGACGCGGTCGGAGGCGGGGGAGAGTAGACGGGTGGCGGTGGAGACGCGGTCGGAGGCGGGGGAGAGTAGACGGGTGGCGGTGGAGACGCGGTCGGAGGCGGGGGAGAGTAGACGGGTGGCGGTGGAGACGCGGTCGGAGGCGGGGGAGAGTAGACGGGTGGCGGTGGAGACGCGGTCGGAGGCGGGGGAGAGTAGACGGGTGGCGGTGGAGACGCGGTCGGAGGCGGGGGAGAGTAGACGGGTGGCGGTGGAGACGCGGTCGGAGGCGGGGGAGAGTAGACGGGTGGCGGTGGAGACGCGGTCGGAGGCGGGGGAGAGTAGACGGGTGGCGGTGGAGACGCGGTCGGAGGCGGGGGAGAGTAGACGGGTGGCGGTGGAGACGCGGTCGGAGGCGGGGGAGAGTAGACGGGTGGCGGTGGAGACGCGGTCGGAGGCGGGGGAGAGTAGACGGGTGGCGGTGGAGACGCGGTCGGAGGCGGGGGAGAGTAGACGGGTGGCGGTGGAGACGCGGTCGGAGGCGGGGGAGAGTAGACGGGTGGCGGTGGAGACGCGGTCGGAGGCGGGGGAGAGTAGACGGGTGGCGGTGGAGACGCGGTCGGAGGCGGGGGAGAGTAGACGGGTGGCGGTGGAGACGCGGTCGGAGGCGGGGGAGAGTAGACGGGTGGCGGTGGAGACGCGGTCGGAGGCGGGGGAGAGTAGACGGGTGGCGGTGGAGACGCGGTCGGAGGCGGGGGAGAGTAGACGGGTGGCGGTGGAGACGCGGTCGGAGGCGGGGGAGAGTAGACGGGTGGCGGTGGAGACGCGGTCGGAGGCGGGGGAGAGTAGACGGGTGGCGGTGGAGACGCGGTCGGAGGCGGGGGAGAGTAGACGGGTGGCGGTGGAGACGCGGTCGGAGGCGGGGGAGAGTAGACGGGTGGAGCCTCAACTTGTGACGCTGGGGGTCCGCCCGATGGAGCCTCAACTTGCGACGCTGGGGGTCCGCCCGATGGAGCCTCAACTTGCGACGCTGGGGGTCCGCCCGATGGAGCCTCAACTTGCGACGCTGGGGGTCCGCCCGATGGAGCCTCAACCTTGGAGGCTGGGGGTCCGCCCGATGGAGCCTCAACTTGCGACGCTGGGGGTCCGCCCGATGGAGCCTCAACTTGCGACGCTGGGGGTCCGCCCGATGGAGCCTCAACCTTGGACGCTGGGGGTCCGCCCGATGGAGCCTCAACTTGAGACGCTGGGGGTCCGCCCGATGGAGCCTCAACTTGGGACGCTGGGGGTCCGCCCGATGGAGCCTCAACTTGGGACGCTGGGGGTCCGCCCGATGGAGCCTCAACTTGTGACGCTGGGGGNCCCGATGGAGCCTCAACTATGTTGGCAGGGGGTGCGCCCGATGGAGCCTCAACTATGTTGGCAGGGGGTGCGCCCGATGGAGCCTCAACTTGAGAGACAGGAGGTTCGGAAATATGGGGTGCGCCCGATGGAGTCTCAACTTGGGTGACAGGGGGTGCACCCAATGGAGCCTCAACTTGGGTGACAGGGGGTGCGCCCAATGGAGCCTCAACTTGGGTGACAGGGGGTGCGCCCAATGGAGCCTCAACTTGGGTGACAGGGGGTTCGGAAATATGGGGTGCGCCCGATGGAACTTGGGTGACAGGGGG
>NW_019268546.1:1222843-1223119 GCF_002738365.1 Cucurbita moschata | reverse complement strand
CGTTGGAGTCTCAACTTGGGTGGCAGGGGGTGCGCCCGTTGGAGTCTCAACTTGGGTGGCAGGGGGTGCGCCCGATGGAGCCTCAACTTGGGTGGCAGGGGGTGCGCCCGATGGAGCCTCAACTTGGGTGGCAGGGGGTGCGCCCGATGGAGCCTCAACTTGAGAGACAGGGGGTTCAGAAATATGGGGTGCGCCCGATGGAGCTCCAACTTGGGTGACAGGGGGTGCGCCCGATGGAGCTCCAACTTGGGTGACAGGGGGTGCGCCCGATGGAGC
>NW_019268546.1:1222433-1222806 GCF_002738365.1 Cucurbita moschata | reverse complement strand
GGGGTGCGCCCGATGGAGCTCCAACTTGGGTGACAGGGGGTGCGCCCGATGGAGCTCCAACTTGGGTGACAGGGGGTGCGCCCGATGGAGCCTCAACTTGGGAGACAGGGGGTTCGGAAATATGGGGTGTGCCCGATGGAGCCTCAACTTTGGAGGTAGGGGGTGCACCCGATGGAGCCTCAACTTGGGAGACAGGGGGTTCGGAAATATGGGGTGCGCCCGATGGAGCCTCTTGAGTGACAGGGGGTGCGCCCGATGGAGCCTCAACTTGGGAAACAGGGGGTTCGGAAATATGGGGTGCGCCCGATGGAGCCTCTTGAGTGACAGGGGGTGCGCCCGATGGAGCCTCGACTTGGGAGACAGGGGGTGCGAA
>NW_019268546.1:1221912-1222205 GCF_002738365.1 Cucurbita moschata | reverse complement strand
GTCTCAACTTGGGGGGCAGGGGGTGTGCCCGCCTGAGTCTCAACCTGGGGGGCAGGGGGTGTGCCCGCCTGAGTCTCAACCTGGGGGGCAGGGGGTCCGCCCGATGGAGCTTCAACTTGGGACGGAGCTTCAACTTGGGAGGCAGAGGGTGCGCTCGCCTGAGTCTCGACCTGGGGTGCAGGGGGTGCGCCCGCCTGAGTCTCGACCTGGGGAGCAGGGGGTGCGCCCGCCTGAGTCTCGACCTGGGGAGCAGGGGGTGCGCCCGCCTGAGTCTCGGCCTGGGGAGCAGGGGG
>NW_019268546.1:1153191-1221633 GCF_002738365.1 Cucurbita moschata | reverse complement strand
AGGGGGTGCGCCCGCCTGAGTCTCGACTTGGGGAGCAGGGGGTGCGCCCGCCTGAGTCTCGACTTGGGGAGCAGGGGGTGCACCTGTGTGATGATGATGAGGTGAGGATGGAACTGGATGATGAGATTCTGGAGTTGGTAGCGGTGTACGAACCACCACCGGAGACCTTGTAGTAGGATCTTCACCACAATTTCTACACTCCACCGATTTCATCATAAAAGAGCTACAAGTCTCAGCATCTCTTTGCTCCGGGCGATTAAGTAAGCAATTATGGACATCATCAAAAACCTTTTTTGAATCTTTAGGTGCCACACACTCTGCATCTTGCTTATCAAAATAATTAAAGGAGAAATTAAAGTTTCCCAAATGGGGCAATTTGCATATCTCCCCAGAAACAGAGCCTCTAAATTCATTGTAACTAACGTCCAAATACTGCAAATTCTTGAGCCCCGATAACGCAGGCAACCAGCCAGGAAAGCTATTATTGCTGATATCAAGCACCGTTAGATTGACAAGCTTTCCGATCTCGACTGGAAGACAGCCATGGAGTTTGTTGCCGATAAAGAGAACCTGGTTGAGGCTGCTCATTTGGCCGACCGAACTAGGAATGCAGCCATGGAAGTAGTTGTACGCAAAGGACACAAGGGATACAGTGGAGTTTCCAATGGTATCCGGGATGAAGGAACTAAATCTATTGTTGTTTAAGAATATGGCGTCGAAGGTCATAGTGAAGAGTGCCGGTGGGACTTCTCCTTCAAAGTCGTTGAACCTAAGATCGAGGAACTTAGCGATACGCCAATGAAAGACAACCTCTGGAAAATGGCCAACGAACCGGTTGTTACTGACATCGAACTCAAACATGAGAGTGAGCTTAGAAAAGCTACGAGGAATTATCCCACAAAACCTATTAGAGTTGATATGGAATAATGCCAAATCTGTCAAGAGTCCAAGCTCGGGTGGCAAGTAGCCTGCAATGTCGGCATGGTTCAAATCAATGCCAGCCACAACCTCAACGGTGGAGTCATCAAGCGCCGTAGTACAAAAAACGCCCCTATAAAGACAGACATCATTGCCAACCCAATTTTCAGTGAAGTTATATGGGTCAGAATATATGGCGGATTTCCAAGCTTTGAGGGCAACAAAAGCCTTCTTCAACCTCTCATTTATGAAAGTTTCATGGGGATCAATTTCAGCATCATATTTATAGTTATCTGGGAGATCATCGTGTTCTCTTAGAGCCAAAAGTTGACGACCAATGAGATACGAAACTTCAGCTTTCGTGACGGCGAGGGAGGCCGATGGGAGAGTGAAGACCACAAGGAGGAGAAAGAGAAGAAGAGAAGCCATTGTGAGATGATTTGTTATTGGGGGAGATTGGGGCCTTTTAAAGAGTTTGGTAGGGAGTTTGAATTTGTTGTTTTGTGGGTTGGGATTAATTGTAGGGTTATTTGTGGTGTTAGACTTATTTATTTAAAAATAAGAGAGAGAAACAAGGGAGGTTATTTTCCCTATTTTCTTTTGTTCGGTAAATTTTTAGAATAGAAAACATAATTAATTTATTTTAATTTCATAACAAACCTAATAAAAGAAATATTATATTATAAAGAGAAACTCCCTTAAATAATTTAGATTTTATTATCATCCTCCTAATCCTTATTCATTTTATAAATCTTTAAAATTTTGAAAACAATAAAATAATAAAGCTTTTATTTTGGTTTTCGGTTTTATTTTAAAAAAAAAAAGAGAAAATGAGAGAGGAAAAAACATTACCATATTAATTTTAAAGTTTTAAAAATAAAACTATTATTAATATTTCAGAATAATTTGGATTGTTATTATGTTTTTTTTTTATTAACTTACCATTAAATTATTTTCATTTTTTTTTATCAAGCTTAAAAAAAATCTAAAATAGCAAAATGTAACATAAAATAAAAATCTAAAAAAACATTATTATATATATTAAAATAAAAATGAAACATAAAATTTAGTTTTAAAAAAAAATCCTCCAAAATTAATTTATTAATAGATAGTTTATTGGGGAAGGAAAAAAAATTAAAGAAAAAAAAAATAAATTTAATATTTTGAATTTTAATAATGTTATATTTTTTTTTGCATGATTTTTTCACATAATGATCAACATATTTTGACACATGAATTAAAAATGAGTTGTATTGATAAACAAATTATTCAAATGTAATTGTGTAAAATACATATTCAAATATTGTTTACAAGTTGTTATTTTCTAAAATAAAAAAAATGTTATAAAATAAATCGGAATAAAAGAAAGAAAATTGATAATTTATTATTATGAATGTTAATTAAAAATTATATTAGTATTTTGTTATTTTGTTATAAGTTTTAATCATTAGAAAAATTATCAGTACATTTGTCAAATTCATTTACTAGCTAACTCTTTATTTTCTTTTAATTTTAAGAATTTTAAGAATTAAATAAATTCGGTATAATTTATCCATTTATAAATTATAATAAATCTCTTTATAAATTATAATAACATCTCTATTTTTATTTAACTTATTAAGAATTCTGAATTTTTTCGGTCCTAACCTAAGATTAAGATAATATCTTACGTTGTATTCATCTAGACCTACGTCAAATCATTTTTAATTTATTTTTAAAAATATATCTATATATATATATAATTTATAATCTAATCTTATCACTTATTTATAATATTTAATTTTAAATATAATATTTATTTATATTAAATTTATAATAAAAACTTAAAATATTTATAAAAAAATGATCCCAAACAAAACAATAATAATTTGAATTTAACATACATAAAATTTATTATATGTTTGTCATTTTTAAATCTTTAAATTTTAAAAATGAATAAAAGCAGCATTTTTTTTTTGTTATTTTAATATTGGACTTAATCATAATTAAATTGAAATAAATAAAAGGATGAGAGAGTAAAAAAACTGTGAGAATGACAATTTTTTAAAAGAAATAAAAAGAAAATTCGATAGAGAAAACAAAAAAATTAAAAATAAATTTAATAGGGTGGAAAAAAATCGAGGAGAAATAGAGATTAAAAACCAATTTCAAATTTTAGGATCTAAATAAAAACTAGTTTCATTTCAAACTTTATATTCAAACTTTCTCTTAATTCAGAATTAGAGAAAAAGCTCATGATCAAAGAAAATTGGGAGAAATTGGGGACGTCTCTCACTTTTGAATTAGAGAAAAAGCTCAAAGATGATCAAAGAAAATTGGGAGAAATTGGGGACAGAGAATATTCCCGAAAATTAAACAAGATCTTTCAATTGGACAAGCTTTTAAAAGACCAGCAATTTGAGAATCTTCCATTAATCCAGTAAAAGAGATCATTTCCTCTCTTTTTCTTCTTTTAGGAAACGGAAGGGAGAAGAGAATCACAAAAACTGCAACCTTACTTTCTCTGTTCGATCACATCACAAATCGACTAGCAAATTTGCAACTAAAACAGATCAGATCAGTGAAGAATGAACGATTCTTTCGGAAGTAGACACAGTTCAAATCCCGCTCCATAAGTCCTCCAAGCAGAATCAAATTCGAAGAAGAACAATCGGTAAGTTCATCTCCCTCGGATCATCGACTACCATCGACTACCACAATCAATCAGCGGTAACATTATTAGATCGAATCAACTAAACTTCGGATCAACAAAAATGATGCGTTCCAGTAAATCACAGATCGTGAAATTCAAAATCAGGAAATACTCCGTAAACTCAATACCTAGAATCACAGTTCAAATCCCGCTCCATAATTCCTCCAAGCAGAAACAAATTCGAAGAAGAACAATCAGTAAGTTCATCTCCCTCGGATCATCGACTACCATCGACTACCACAATCAATCGGCCGTAACATTATTAGATCAAATCAACTAAACTTCGGAACAACAAAAATAATGCGTTCCGGTAAAATCACATATCGCGAAATTCAAAATCAGGAAATACTCAGTAAGTGCAATACCTAGAATCACAAATCGACGGTGAGAGCAGCGGCTCCGACGGAGAACAAAGGCAACCGGCATCGATTTCGGTAGAAGAGGAAAGTGATTGTTCGATTGGCGATATCGAATTATTTATAACGGCAGCAACTGAAAACGAGAAAGGAAAAAAGGCGATAGGTTTGGTAAGAACCTTTTGGAATTTGCGCCATGACTTACGTGTCCAATCTGCAGGCGTTGCCTCGCTTTTGATCCAACGAATCTGTGTCTTCGGGGCCTTTTACAAAAAGAGACATTATTTTTTTAAAATTTCATAAAATAAATTAGATTAATTATTTTTAAGTTAAAAATATAGATAACAATTTGTGGAAAAAATTAGATTAATTAAAGGGATTAAGAATTAAAAATTGTATTTAATATTATTAAAGTAGGAAAAAAAAATTTAAAAAAATTAAAATGGAATCTTAAAAAGTGTTTATATGGATAACGTGTCTATAATAGGGAGCCCCTATAAATAAAACCTACCACCTATTAGCTTCCTTCTCAGCTTTAAATTCCATAGACGGCAACCAACAAATCGGAATAATAATAAATATTAATTTTATTTATAAAAAATATATATAATTTCTATAAAATATAATTTAAATTATTTTTTTAATTTTTCGAGTGATGCTAAATTCCGAAATCAACCTTGAACCGCTTGCCACGTCACTCCCACCCAACCTCTTCCGAAACACGATGAAATGAATGAATCTGACCCCTTCATATTAATCCGACCCTGTGTCCTCCACCTCATGATTAGATCCCACCCAAACCGTCCATTTTTGTTTCTACCTCGTGGGACCCACTCATCCATGTTATTCTGCGTAACAGATGTAATTACCAATTCTATTCTATAGACGCGAGAATTTTACCACCTCCAAATTGGAGAGACGTTTTTATACTTTTATAAAAATGTTTTGTTTCCCGTTGTAGTGGATATGAGATCTCACGATCTACCTTTTTGAGACTTAGCGTCTATGTTAATACTCGCTCCTTTGTGCGAAATCTCACAATCCACTTTCTTTGGAGTCTAACGCCATCGCTAGCACTCGTTCCTCTGTGTGGAATCTCATGATCCATCTCCTTTGGGGTACAGCGTCCTCATTAACGCTCTTTCCTCTCTCCGATAGATGTGGATATCACATTTATGATCCAAAAACTCGATCAATTTAGACTATTAATTCAAGCTCAAAAAGTTGGGTTGGGTTGGGTTTAATTTTTTTTTTAAAGTTTGTTCGCACGAATTTTTTTTCAGGACAATCCTACTGACTCGAAAATAAAATTACAATTCAACCCATCTTTATCTCACCATACTTTTTAAAGATTATTATGAATGTCAACCATGGTATAGTAAATAAATAAGATTTTTTTTTAACTAATTAAAAAAATAATTGGACAACTCGAAAATAGAGAATTTGTGTTGGGTTAAGAACTATATTCCATTGGTTCGGATCACTAACCTAACTAATCAAAAACTTTGGGCGGGTCAAAAAAAAAATTTCTACCCATACAAAACAAAATTTAAAAAAATTATTATGCAATTTTTAAAAGTTTTTTTAAGTATGGTTTAGATACAAATTAACATAATGGGTGACCTAGTTTTTACTTGCTTCGAACCTTTTCGAATGTGGACCAAATTGTGTCCGGCATTCCTCATACCACGCGCGTTTCAAAGCAGTGTATTGCACGCTCCCCCACTTTCTCATGGTTAGGTTTCGCGAATTCAATCGTTCAAAAAATACACACACACATATTTTGTAAACCAATCCGCTCCCACAATTTATCACCGAGCAATTATCCAGTGCGAACCGTTCGTATCGTATTCCCGATAAGGATGAAGACAATACGTGCTTTTCATTGAATAACGGCAGTTTCCAGTGGAAGCGGACGCAGAGGATTATGGTCTCTTATAGTTGAGAAAAATTATAAATTATATAAATAATGTTTGAATAATCAGTTTTGTTTGGACAAGTTTGGTGACGTGTAATAGCGGCAGCTTTCTTCTTTTCTCCTCCAAAAAGAAGGAGAAAAACGGATTTACCCCTGTAATTAAAGGGGACACGGAGGGGTATAATTGTCCAAAGGAAATTAACAGATCAATACATATGAAGGGCAGAGAAAGCAACAGAAAGTTTAACCCTGACTATCGAGTTCTGCGTGAGATCTGCGAGAGAGAAAAAAAAAAACAAGCGCGATAGAGAGAGAGAGAGAGAGGAGATTTTCTCTCCCGAGAAAATGAGAGAAAATCACTGAGAAAATTGCAGACGGAAGAGGCGAAAAGCTGCGCGGAAGACGAAGCCGCGTTCCTCTCTGGATTGTGTATTTGTATAATCTGTTGTGGCGGTTTTGGTTTTGGTTTTGGGTATTTTGGAAGGAATCTGCGTTTCTTTCGGTTTTCTTCCGCCATGAGGATCCGGAAGAACGCGAAGTTATCGCCACTGTTGTTTTTGGCTGTGGAGTCGGTTCCTGAGTTTCATCTTCAGACGCACGTTTGTCAGTTGAACCAGTCGCCATGGGATGTGATTCCTCTCCACCAACACGCCACGAACCAGGTTTGTTTTAATTAATACAGAGATGGAGAGATTTCTATTCTCTATTCTCTAATCTTCTAAATCTTCAATCTCCTTCTCTTCTTCTTTTTTTCACTCTCTTCTTTATAGATCTGCTATTAATTTCCTTTTCTCTTTTCTTCTCCCTCCTCCTTCCGTTTCCCTCTTTCTTTAGGGTTATTCGTTTTCCCCTTCCACTTTAGGGTTCATCCTAAAACCCTAATAATTTTCCTCATTCTTCTCTATTTCTCCATGTTTCGTTCTTACAGCTCGAGGAGGCTGAAGATAGCTTCGTCGAAAATGCTAGCTTAGGCGATTCCATCGGAGCCGTCGATAGGTGAGTTTTTCTGTGATTTCTTCTGTTTGTTTTTATTATTGTGCATTCTTTGTGCCTTTTCTGTGATTCGTAAATAGTTGCTGTTGAGTGAATGAGTAAATGCTCATACGATAATCTGAAAATTTTTCTTCCAAGAGAAATGGTCTGGTAGTCTGTGTTGTTATTATCTGTCCGTCGCTGTTTGCGTGTTTGAGATTTATTTATATATACGAATACAGCGTCGCGTCGATGGAGGGGTCAGCGAAATTTTCGAACAATAATATAATTATTACGGACGAGAGTGAAGTAATGGCAGACAAGGATGGGGATAATCGTGAAGATTTGGATGAAAATGGAGACGGATTCGAGAAATTAGTCGATAGCAGTTGGAAATGTAAGAAACAAATTAGAGAGGAAGATTATTCTTCGTTTAGTCCCGACCACCACCGCCACCGTACACTTCCTAGGTCTAGTGAGAATAATTATTATCCTACTCCCAATAATTGCTCGCGTACGAAGAAATCCGCCACCGGAGATACGGCCTGGCGGCTAACGCGGCCGACGAGGGTTTCGAAGAAGGCGGTTAGTGCGGCGGCGGTCGGTGGATCGAATCCGTACGAGTTTTATTATTATTCTGGATTCGGGCCACAATGGGGGAAGAAGAGACGGGAGAGAGGGGGAGGGTCGAGCGAAAATACGATGGGAATTCGGAGCAATGCAACGACGCCGTCGGAAATTAACAGCGCGGATTTAGATTATGTGGAAGAGGAGGACGATGACGACGATGAGGAGGAGGAGGACGGAGAAGGCGACGGCGGGAAGAAGCGAATGAGGAAGCCGGTGAAAGCGCGGTCGTTGAAGTCGCTGATGTGAAGGAAGAATGAAATGGAAATGGAATTGGAATTTGAATTTGGAATTTGGTTTTGGTGGTGGGAAATTTTTATCGAGGGCTTCTCAATTGTTTGTTAGGGTTGAAGGATTTTTTTTTTCTTTTTTATTTTTATTTTTATTGTGTAACATATTATTAGTATTATTATTATTTTATAATTACTTTTAAATTTTGATATTGTTATTCTCTGCGTAATCCACGATGATGCTGTCTGTTTTGTGGCATTGCGTGGCGGGGTGGGTGAGTTTAGCGTAGCTCATGAACGTGGACAGCAGGAGATTTCATAGGGTGGGTTTTAGGGAGACCGAGACATTGTGTTTAGTCAAATAAATGGGTAGTTTGGTAATTTTAGACTTCTTTTTTTTTTTTTTTTCTGTTGATAATAATAATATATTATATATATACATGTTGTATTTATGGAGTTTGGGTTGCTTTTTCTTTTAATTTTATTTTAATTTTTGGGGCTTATGGTAATAGATGACGTGGCAAGTGATAAATTTTCCATATATGAATATTAATAAAAGAATGGGCCTACATTACCTTATTGGGTCCACATAGACAGCAAATTCCACGTTGATGATGTAAATGTGTAGTGAATCGTGGAGATCTAGTTTTTCTTTTCATGAATATTAGTTAACTTACAAGTTTCATATCTCAATTTCTATACTGGTGCCTACTTAAGTTCTTAATTTCTGGAATTTTAAATTTAGTTGGTACGCTTCTAAAATTTTAAATCGTGGTTAATATGTTATTGAATTTTAAAGAGTTTTAGGTCTTGTTTCATAGTCATTTTAATTTTATATATATATTCTTTTTTTTTTTTGTTTTTGAAAATTAAGGTTATTGAATTTCTTTTATATTTTAATTATTGATGTATGCTTATTTGTTTTTAAAAGACATATTTTCATGAAAGGCGTCTCGAGAAAAAAAGAAAAAAAAAATAGTTGGCAGCTCAACCATTTGAGATTTGAGAAGGGATTCACTATTTTTGTTTTTGTTATTTCTAACTACTTTTGTAAATGAAACTGCTTTTTCTCATCCTTTCTCTGTCTCACCATCATAATCACCTTTTCTTTTTTCTTTTTCCTTTTTATTTTTCATAATAATAGTAAATATGATTTGTCAAGTTTTATTCAACCGATTAAATTGATTTTTTTTTTCTTATCCATTCTCCTTAAAAAAAATTATCAGTAAAATTATTTGGTAAATTTGAGAGCAGCTATTGAATGTGAACAACAAACTTTCAATGGCTGAACTAGGGGAATTGAAATTGTTTTGGAAATTGTTCCTATTTCCTTATACACACATAATAAGTATTATATATATATTATATAAAAAATGAATGTATAAATATTAAATTCATTTTTTCATCCGGCTTCCGCCCATAGGGACCCACCCTGTATAGAGCGAGAGAATTTAAACGGAGAATGAAAGTGAGAAGAGAGTTCTCGTCCTTCGATAAACAAGGTCGGATATGAGAATTGTACTCTCTATCTTTGCCTAATTCCCGACTTTGTCCCACCCCATCTCCACCTTTTTACATATAAAAATAAATATATGTGTTTTCTATTACACTATGATAAATAAGGTTTTTTTTTTTAAAAAAAAATTGTCTTATAATTAATTATATTTTTATTCGAGAATATTATTTTAGATTTTTATTTACATTTTTTAAATAAAAATAATATTGTAAAAAGGAAATTATGCACAGAAAAATTTATTCATTTTTTTTAAAAAAATCCACTCAACCCGTCAAAATAAATAAAGAATTTTAAAGAGATAAAAGAATAAAAGAGAGGCAATGAAAAAAAAAAAAAAAAAAAAAAAGAAAAGTTAGTTCCTCTGGAAAATGCATTTACATACCATATAATATCATAACCGTTAGGAACCTAAATTCATAACTATGGTCAGACTCTACTTTTATTGTAGAATAGGGTATGACGTACAATACTTCTCTGGTCCGCGCACACATACACCTGGGCCCATTAGGTTGGTCTGTTAACTTATCCTCTAGTCTTAACTATGGACAACCACACTCTAACATCGAAAGAAACAAAAAGATAATTTTTGCATCACCCAGTCCTAACGTAAGTTGATTTATAATTTTTGCATAATTATAATTCCCTCGTTGGGAATCTATTATATGCTGTCTTAGAGTTAGTTAAACTTTCCATGCGTTACTAGCTGACAACTCCTCGAACTTAATGATTGGCACTTAATGAAAGTTATAATTAAAAAAATTGAGAATTTAATTTTCATCGATGTAGTCCCACTTAATGATTGACACGTTGACTTCTAACTTTAGTATCTCAATTCCTATATTAAAAATGTGGGAGTCACCATAAGCGCTCCCGTGCAACTGGAGTTAAATTGACATAAAATAACAAGCTTCGCTTAAACTTATCATCTTCCTCTTCAAATAGTATTTCCGGTGATACTTAGTGGCGACAACTGTAGTAGCAACAGAGATGGTGGTTAGGTTGAGGTGGGTTTCTGAAGCAGCAACTAAGATGGTGGTTCGGGTTTCGAACCTAAGGTTTAAATATATCGAGAATTTATTAGACACAAAATTAAAATCGTAAACTGGCCTTGAGAGCTCTTTCCAGTTTTGGGCACAGTTGGATGTGTTGTAATTCTCCATACACAACTCACGTACGCTTACATGGACCCATCAGATGGGCTCATATACGTACCACTTGGATTTTGGCTTGGTTGAGCACAACGCGCTAATGTATTGCCAAACACCACAAAAGGAAAAATACGTGCATGATATCATGACGAACATAAATATCGAAGGTACGCTTCTGTACTAACATAACATAACGGGGAAGTATCTCGATGCATGTGACGTACATAATACATGAGGTTCCAATGGTTTAAAAATCCTAGCTTAACTTAAAAATCATTTTCTCTTTCCTTTCATCCACGTCAGAGTTCATCGATGCGTCATGCATACATAACAATCATCATGTCTTTCATCTTGCAACATCATATAATCTATAGCAAAGATTCACGTGACAAAATATAGCATGACTTAGTTTTTTATTTTATTCATATCAAGACATATTAGGACATGGCAAACATACATAACATACAAAACACAACATAACTTATTTTTTTTATTATTATTTATTTTACATTTTATTAGTTATAAAATTAAAAATTTATGACATATTAGACACTTTTAAATTAATATTTTTGAATTTTTGAAATGGTATTAAAAGTATTTAAAAAACCCTTCTAAATTTTGAATAATTTTATTAATACTTTTAATTTTTTAAAAACACTTAAAATTGTTTTTTTTTTAAAAAAAAAAATTCAAGGATTCATTTGCGTTAGTACTATATTTAAAAGATACTCATGAACTTTCCAAAATAATATTAAAGAGTCAGTAGATAATCTGATCGATAGACATTTTTTCATTCATATATTGTCGGTAAGAATTTTTTTGCCTTTTTTCATAAAATGTATTAATATTACTTTTAAAATTTTATAAATATTTTTTAAACATAAAAAATGTCCGAAAGATATTAATAAAGTTTTTAAAATTGAGAGTATTTTTTATATAACCCTTTAAAACTATTTAAATGTATTTTTAGATAAAGTATAAAATTTAAAGATATTTTTATTACTTTAACGCTAAAATATATTACGGTCCAAAAAGATATTTGTATGTATTCAATAGAAAGTATTAAGAATATTTAAAAAAAAAAAAAAAAAAAACTGTGATAGATATTTAAAATTACTTAAAAAAATTATGAACAAATGTAGAAGTTACAACGATGTTCTAACAAATAACAAATGATTTGAAACTCCAAATTTTTTGTAAAGGTTCTAAATCTTTGTGTTAACAAAATTTCCATTACGGCTCCAGATCAAAGAAATTCAGTGCTTCACGATGCGAATGACTCAAAATCTCTATCATTTCATCTTTTAGAATCCTGCTTCTCCCCCTTCCCCGTAATCGAATGATCCTACTGGAGCCGAATTGTTCCAAGAGTAATTTTCTGTATTTCAACTTCAAGATGGCTTCGGATTTGATTCTTCACACTCTTGTCAGTTTGATTCTATGTCTTTTCGTTCTGTTCTCGATTTTCATTGCACACTGTGATTCGTTCGACGATTTTGCTCCTCCCAATACCTTCACAGTTTCTAGCCTTGTGTACCCTCATACCCGGTTGCAGCCATTTCAGCTACGGTATTTTAGAGGTGCGTGTTCCGATTTTTTTTTTTTTTAAGCTATTCTGGATTTTTTCCTTTGATGCATTCTTGAGTGATTGATTGCTTCATGGTGTCAGTGTCTTGAACAATTTGTTGAATTCGTAGTTCTTTGTTTACTTGCTATATGCTAGTGAAGAAGTTGCCTCGGATTTTATTTTCGTTTATGATTGTGGAATTCTGATTGGCTCTTAGTTTATGATTGTGTTCTGTTTGAATAGATCGCTGTTGAGTTTAATGTAATCCTGAATTTTGTGTTGCTGATTTCGATCTGAGAATTATGTGACTTTCGACTTCGAATCGTTTTTGATGTTCTTCAACTTTGAATCCTCAACAATGTATATTGATGAGTTACAATACTTGAGTTCATTAAACAATGGAGTTGATGTACTGATACAAAGTCAGGTCTGTTTCTGCCGTTTAACAATGGAGACAATGATCAAAGGTCTCAGGGAAGGATGTTCAAGCCATATTTCATTGAGTTCTTTAGACTAGAAATTAGGGTTTTGTTTGTTGAAAGTTTTCATTTCTTCTTTTCACCTTTTTTTTTCGTTAGCAAATTGATGTCTTTTACTTTTAGCTCAAGTCGTTTAAGGCATATAGTTTGTTGTTTGAAGTGAGTCTATACAATATCTTCTTTAGTGTTCTTTAAGTTTGTAATTTTGTTTGTTTTTTTCCCTGTTCCAGTTGAGTTGCCGCCATGGTTCTCATCGGTGTCTATTTCATTGAACTCAGACGTAGATCTCGTAAGTACGCATACGAAGTTTGAAAGTAGAACTACTTAAAGTCCGGTATTTGATGATTGTCCTATGACTTCAATTGTCATGTGCTTATTTTATTTTCTCACTTTGATCTATTTCAACTTGCTGCGGCGGATATCCGTAATTGTTTTCTAATTGGAAACTTTATGATGCATTCGCCTTGAAAATGTTAATAATTGTTACCATTGAGATATCCCGTAACCTCTCGGTTTTCCTGTTTCTTACGGTGCAAATTGCTTTCAGGACATCACAAAAGCAAGAAAGATACCGAAGCGCGCTTTGCCTATAATTTGCTTCAGAGAAGGCAGTCCCCCGCTGCCTGATGCTTCGAATACTTCCATAATAGATTCAGGTAATTTGAGTTAGCTACACTTAAACAAGCTTCACTTAGTTGTTCTAGTCTGTCTGAATGAATTCTTCTTAGCCTTGTGTTTGACATGGAACATTTTATTTCTAGGATGTATTTTCAGTAACATCTTTTAAGGTTGTTATTCTTTCCTTGAAAATAAAAGGAAGTAATGTGAAGAGGCTTAAAACACAATTTCCTCAAAGACCATACACAGGACTTGAAAGATAGGTGCTAACCACTCTAAATTATGCTAACCATTCAAGGCTACGAGGGCTGTATCCCCATTTTTGAAGCATACTACTTCTACTATTTGACTTCCAGCTATCTTTGATTTAAAAGTGAAAAGCTACATTTCATGTGAGATCCCACATCGGTTGGAGAGGGGAACGAAGCATTCCTTATAAGGGTGTGGAAACCTCTCCCTAGCAGACGCGTTTTAAAATAGTGAGGCTGACGGCAATACGTAATGGACCGAAGCAGACAATATTTGCTAGCGGTAGGTTTGGGTTGTTACAAATGGTATCAGAGTCAGACACTGGGCGGTGTGCCAGCACGGATGCTGGGCCCCTAAGGGGGGTGGATTTGAAATCCCACGTCAGTTGGAGAGAGGAATGGAACATTCCTTATAAGGGTGTGGAAACCTCTCTAGTAGATGTGTTTTAAAACTGTGAAAGCTGACGGCGATGCGTAACAGGCTGAAGCGGACAATATCTACTAGCAATGGCTTGGACTGTTACATTTCACTTCTCTGCTATCTGGACAGTGTTTAAAATGATTTTATGTTAAGTGACGTTTGGAAGTTCTCTCCTGCAACAGGGTTAGCTCCTTTAACCATCCTTTCCATTGAAGGAATCCAAGGTCATAAAAATCTGGAGCAATGCTATCCCATGCAGCAATATATCGAATTAAAGCTGACAAATGAGCAGGTATATCGAGAATCATGTTGTTTTTCAATTAGAAGTGTAGAGTTCCTCTTTTGGAAACCAAAAGTTCAGTGTATAATTCAAATATCAGATTATGCCTTCTTGCTTTTGTTTTGGCTTCTCCAATAATATGTCTATTCCAATTTTATTATAATGACTTCAACTTCCCTTGGTTTTAAAACCTCCCTGATTTGAGCCATTTCTCTTTGTTTCGCGTTTGGCTGGTGATACTGATATCGTTTATTTAGTTGTTTAGATACCTCCAGGAGTCTGGTATTTTGGCCTTTTCAATGGCATTGGGTCGTCAAGAACGCAGTCCAAGATGGTATGTGTATGTGCCTTCGCTCACGCAAATTGCAAAATGGATTATTAATTAGTTAAGTGTATATTTTATATTTTTCTGATGAGAAAAATACCATTCTTTTATGGCACCAAAGGAAATGAAAGACAGAAACTTGTCTCCTTGCAATGCAGGTAGTCCGAGGGTCTTCATATTCGTTCACTGCTAATGTAACAGTGGAAGGGTGTTCACCCTCCACGATGTTCGGGAAATATTGCAATCATACAGTTGACCCGCTCTCATGCTCGTTATTTGATGGTCATAATCTTGCTGAAAACATTTTAGAAGCTATGTCATATAACCAAACAGGGGAAAGTTTGGTTGCCTGCAGGAGTACGTTGAAACCATCTTGTCTTGGAGATGGTGAACCAAAAATATACTACTTGGATGTGGAAGGTGTGGCGGAAGAGCTGACCATTTCAGCTACAAATGTGAGGCCCAACTTAACACAGTCAGATAACTCTAGTTATGTCGGTGGAATTAGTTTGACGGGCTTCACTCGTCTTGGTGCAATTCCTTCAGTTGCCCTGCATGATTATTCCAGTAACTTAAACACAGGCCCTTTGATTATCCGTTCTCCAAAAGTCGGCCGATGGTATATCTCAATAGTTCCTATTAATGTTTCGAAAGAACTTGAAAGCATTTCGGCCAACAATGTGAGAATTTGTTATTCCATGGAATCATATGTGCTTCAATGCCCATATGGAAAGACTGGACCTAATTGTGCATGGAACAGATACGTCCTCCAGGTAAGACCATATATCCTTCATTTGCATTTAGTGTTTTTCAATTTTTCTTGATTCTTGAAGAAGTTTTTTGGATTCATTATCTGATTGATGAGCTTGACTGCAGGCAATCGTCCGAAGAGGTTCATCCCCCTTCGAATCATATTTTATGCCGATCACAGAACAGTACTTCAAAGAACCGAAATTCGCTGTTGAACCCCTTCTAAGCAACTCTTCAAATCATGGAGAACAAAAGTATGCTTGGACTTATTTTGTTTTGGATGTTCCTCGAGGCGCATCTGGAGGAAATATTAACTTTCGATTATCAACTACTGAGACAATGGATTATGAAGTCTATGCTAGATTTGGTGGATTACCATCTCTTGATAACTGGGACTACTGTTATAAAAACCAAACCAGCAACAGTGGTGGCTCAACATTCCTTTCCCTCTACAATTCAAGTAATGTAAATATCAATTTCCATATTTTATATGCTAGTGAAGGAACTTGGGTTCTTGGATTAAGGCATCCGATCAACAGAAGTTTGGCCAAATATCAGACTATTATGTCGGTCATGCTTGAACGATGTCCAAACAGATGTTCATCCCATGGAAGATGTGATTATGCTTTTGATGCTAGTGGAGCCGCAACATATAGGTTTGCTTTATTGATCCTCACACTACATACTTTTGTGCTCTGATCTTTTAGCTATCCAATTCACTAGTTTGGTAAACTGAGTCCCGATTTTGTTTTTCTTCCAGCTATTGTTCCTGTGATCGAAATCACGGAGGCTTTGATTGCAGCGTTGAGATTGTAAATCATAGAGGTAAAAGTCACTTCAAATTCGTCATCAATTCTGAAGTTTCTTAGAAAGTTTTCATAATGGAACTCTAAGCTAAAAGTATCAACTCATGTATAAATTCTGTTCCACATCAATTCTGATCCTAGCTTGGAATTGACGTAGGGCACGTGCAACAATCAATTTCTCTCGTCGTGTCAAATGCTGCTGCCATTTTCCCCGCTTTTTGGGCTCTTCGACAAAAGGTAAATCTAATGATGATGTTCTTGTTTTTTTCTCTGAATTTCAAAAAGGTTTTTCTTTTCTCCGAGCCATATAAACTTGTTCCTGCAGGCTCTAGCAGAGTGGGTGCTGTTTACCTCAAGTGGAATTTCAAGTGGTTTATATCATGCTTGTGATGTGGGCACTTGGTGTCCATTGTCATTCAAAGTATTACAGGTACAAGATTTTCCCCATCTTTGCCTATTTTAAGCTTACCATGACATTTTATACTATGATTACGAACCGTTGTACGAAACTAATCCACACCACGGAAGACCTCTACCAATCTGATGATGGGTGTTTGTTTGTATTTGTTCAGTTATTGGGTACTTGTTTTACATGGACTAATGACCTGATAATTTTCAGTTTATGGACTTCTGGCTCTCTTTCATGGCTGTTGTTAGCACTTTCGTGTACCTAGCCACAATCGACGAAGTCTATAAAAGGGTGATTCATACCGTTGTTGCAATCCTAACTGCTCTCATGGCTATAACCAATGCAACGCGGTAACTAAAATGCTTAACATGACCTGCCTTCTGTAGATCAAAAGAGCTATCAGTTATGATGACCAAATATTGAACTTCTACAGGTCTTCCAATATCACCATTGTGCTAGCAATTGGTGCACTCGGTCTTCTTATTGGATGGCTGATCGAGTTATCGACAAAGTATAGATCGTTCTCCTTTCCACTGCGAATTTCTTTGAATCTGCTTCACAGGTGACAGTCTTTTCTACTTGAGATGATTTTTTTATTTTGGATTTTTGGTATTTTGTATGATAATCTGTTTTCTTAGTAAGTATAATAATCAATTAAGGGCCTATTTGGGAGAACCTTTTTGGTCTTGTCTTGTCGGTTTGCTAAGTTGTATCGTCTGAGGTTACTTAGTATTGCTTCTGGAAACTAAATGGTTCGTTGTGATGGGTTTTTTTTCTTTGAGTTTAACAACATAAGGGAGTACAGAAATACTAACTGGTGGAAAACATACGTCCTAATCAATATTAATCGAGCTATACTCATGTTGACTTGGAACTTGTTTATGTTCGTGCAGATGGGAATCTATCAAAGCATGGGGGCACAATCTTTTAAAGACTCTGTACAGAAGATATCGATGGGGCTTTATGACTGCAGGTTTCACTGCATTGGCTATGGCTGCCATAAGCTGGAATTTGGAAACCACTGAAACTTACTGGATTTGGCACAGGTACCACAAAACCCCATCTCTTTCCCTCTCTCTTTTTGTTTCTCTTAGTTTCAATTCGCGAATTGTTTACAGCATTTGGCACTTGACTATCTACACATCGTCTTTCTTCTTCCTCTGTTCGAAAGAAAGGGTTTCGAATGTTGACAATTCGTTTGTTTCAAATGGTGAAAACGAAAGAGAAGGTTCGAATGTAAACTAGTCTAGGCAGGATTAGTTGCCTATAAGTATATAGAAGGAAGCAAACATAGAGGCGATTTGCGAGTTTCAGCTGATTGGAGAGCTTTACCCAATATAGCTCTTCGATCGGTTACTGTAAATTATTTCTATAGGTTCCATT
Organism: Cucurbita moschata; assembly: GCF_002738365.1. Taxonomy (NCBI): domain Eukaryota; kingdom Viridiplantae; phylum Streptophyta; class Magnoliopsida; order Cucurbitales; family Cucurbitaceae; genus Cucurbita; species Cucurbita moschata. Next base: position 1,203,970 of record NW_019268546.1, on the reverse strand, counting down.
CTTTTGGTAGGAAAAACAAGACATGGATTGTGAATATGCACAACGTAGTTTAGATAGAATGATCCTTTAGTTTACACGCGGTCTTGATTGTCCAAGGCGTGTTGCCTATGACTGCATGCTGAATGTCTTGATCATGTTTCTTCAGGAAGTGATGTCCATAGTCGCATGCCCGTCCCAACCCCTTTTACTTGCTTACATGTTAGATAGGTCTTGTGTCAGTACATGGGTGTATGACCGGTCACCTAAATCATGTCTACACCCGCTAGGGTTAAAATGTCCAAAAATTTACTATAAGAGATGTGACTAATCTGTCAATTATTTATATACTCAGGTTATTTGCTATCAAAATTGTGGTCATTGCTTATTGTTTTTAGCCTATAACATTGCTTCCTTAAAACCTCACTCACGTTTTTTAAAACACTTTTTCTCAAACATGACCAAGGCTCGATCATTTATAGTAATATATATGATAGATATTTCGTAAAAATCTAGTAAAGATATATATGGTAGATATTTCGTAAAGATTTGGCAGAGATATAGTTGATAGATTATATTTCCTAGTTGTTAAATCTTTTAAAAGCTATATTTAGTAAACTGAAACAATATATATCCTAGGTAGTGCTTTGAAATATACTTACTTCCTTCTCTATATTCTCTCTGACATACCTGAAGTCATCCATAAAAATTCTTTAGCCAATATTCCTCCTTATCTATATTCTCTCTTACGTACCTGAAGTCATCCATAAAAATTCTTTAGCCAATATTCCTCCTTGCATCACCATACATACGTTATGATCTCAATTGTCAATTAAGAGCCTATGATTAACTTATAGGAGCCATATGGAATAATGTTTCGTGTTGCATCACCATACAACCTATGCATTTTCTTGAAGCATCCTCATATCACAAAATTTTCAGTCCCTTGCAGATGAGACTAATTTCTCTAAGTTTCTTGATGCTCTTTTCACAAGCTTTATAAATAAAAATATCAGCAATAACCTACCAACCCCAAGACCTATATACTTTTGTAACTGTGGTTGGGTGAGACCATTTAAGAAATATTTCTACCTTTTGTTGGGTCTATTGTGATTCCCTCCCTCAACACCATGTGTCCTAGAAATGACACTCGTTGGATCCAAAATTTACATTTTGAAAATTTAGTGAAGAGCCTGCCCTTAACACTGTCAAAACCTTTCTAAGATGTGTTTCATGTTCTATATTTGTCCTTGAATATACCAAGATACCGTCAATGAATACAACAACAAAAGTGACAAGAAACTTCATAAATATTTGGTTTATCATATCTGTAAATACTGCAGGTTAGTCAAACCAAAAGGCATTACGGTATTCATAATACCCATATCGAGTTCTAAATGCAGTCTTGGGTATATCTTCATTTCTAATTCTCAGTTTATGATACTCATTCACAAATCAACTTTTGAAAATACAGAAACTCTCGGCAGTTGGTCAAACAAATCATCCATTCATGGAAGTGGATATTAACTTTTCGCAATCACATTGCTCAGTTTTCTACGGTCAATGTCAAACAACCTAGATCCATCTTTTTTTCTTTAATAAACAACATGGATGCTCTCTAGGATGATATACTAGGGTGTATAAAATCATTATCTAATAGTTCTTGTAGTTGTAATTTATTTAAATTTAGTCGGATTCGTTCTATTGAGAGCCTTGAAAATAAGTGTGGTCTCTAGCTCAAGTTCAATATTAAAATTTAACTTTTCTCGATAAGTAGCCTATTTGTAGGCTCTTAATCGTATCCTTAACGTATGCTAGGATATCACATTTTCCTTTGTCATGTTTTAGTTCTTGACTTGAGAATTTAAGCCATTAGATTTTGTTCTTTGAGTTCTGGTCGTGGTCTAGCCCAAGATCTTGACCTTGAGTTCTAAGTTCTTAACCTTGGTCTTGGTCTTGGTCTTGATCTAAGAATCTGGTTCTTGGTTCTTATTCTTGATTCTTGTCCTTATCCTTAATCTTGATTCTAGTCCTTGATTCGTTTCTTGAGTGGTAACCAGCAATTTTCATGTTTTAGTGGGCTTAGGCTTGTGTAGTACTACTTTTAAGGCATGGATGTATGGTAAGCTTACTAATCTTGATTCATGGCCTTATGGTAGCATTAGTTGAAAATCAAACCGTATCTAAAACTTACTTGACTTATGGCTTTAGTGTAGCATATTAATTAGTTGAAAATCAAAAGTAAAGCATATTTTGATGCAACATCCTTATTACTTGAAACTCAAGAGTTACCCTAGAGCTCATCTTGATATAGGATAGCCTCCTCATTGCTTGAAAATCAAAGGCTATTCTAAAGTTATCTTGAGGTAGCGTCAAAAGATCAGGTGTTAACCTTGAGCTCATCTTGAGTTAGGGTAGCCTCTTGGTTACTTGAAAAACCAAGGACTAACCCTAAAGCTTATCTTGAGGTAGTATTTTGATTACTTGAAATTCAAGAACGAACCTCTAGGAACCTCTTGATTTACTTGAAATTAGGGGTGATATGAAAAACACACTTTGATCATGATTTATCAAGACCCGAAAGTGAGCACAAGTCATTAAACTTTTAGCCCATTGGAATCATTAAGTGGCATAAATGATCATTAGGGGTATTTTATTCATTTTTACTAAGCCTTCATTTATACCCCTAACTTGGTTTAAAATAAGTTTGTATACGATTGGACCAAGAAATATTTAATCTTTCTTTATAAATTCGTTAATTGATCATATGTGACTCAACCTTAATCTTAGAGTGAGGTATAGTGAGTTATGAACTCCTACTTGTGAGAGATTGTCCTTTAATTTGCATAGGTGAGAATGACTCTGGTAACTCATTTATTATGTTCTATCATTTTTGAGACTTGACCAAATATGGAGTTAGAAACATAATATCACGAGATGGAGTTCAATTCTTTCCATATAAGAAAAGTAGATGAGTTCTTCTTTTAAGTGTCGATTTCAGGACTTGAACAATGGGGTCCCGCCCTCTCACTGGTCCAAGAGTGACTTGGTTTATGATTGGATCATAAACAAATTATTCATCAAAGAATTAGTGATGCATGAGATTAAAGATGTAACTGTAAGGATAAAACGAACTTTTGATCCAGTTGTAATTATGAATAACTCGTGAATAATTGATTTGTTTGTAATGATTATATCAATTGACATGTCCACACTGCACAAGAGTGCAACTGTAGGTCTACAGTAGAGTGACCTATAGTTAATAAATAGAAATTGATCCATCAAAGAGTTTAATTAATTATGGGCACTTATAATCTTTAGGTCTATAAGTCTTCTTGTTAGCTAGTAATAACATTGAAATGTTCAATCTAATTGAAAAAAAATTGAAGTGTTCAAATTAATATTTAATATATTAGATATATTAAATGTAAATAAGAAAATATATTTAATTTGATACGTTTAAATTAATATTTAATATATTAGATATATTAAAGGTAGATGAAAAAATATATTTAATTTTACATGTTTAAATTAATATTTAATATATTAGATATATTAAATATAAACAAAAAAAATATATTTAATTTGAATTATTCAAATTAATATTTGATATATTAGATATATTAAATATAAAAGAAGAAAAAAAATGATATTAACGTATTTTGTTACATTAAATAAAAATATATATTTAAAATTTAATTGAGATTCAAATTAATTAAATAAATATAATTTAAATAAAACATTATATTCTAATATAATAGATATTCGAATACATTATTTGGCCAAAGTTCTTTCCAAAATCTTTTGGGTTTAGCCAAAAGGCAATCTCACACTTTCTTTGGTGGCGAATTTTGTTAAAACTCTTACTCTCCAACCTTTTGAAAGAAATTTTCTTTCAAAGCATTCAACAAAATTTGATTTTGTTCGAATCATAGCAAGAAAGATCTCGTGAGATGCGAAATAATTTATGCGTTGTTGGAATACATCAAAGAGGCTTACAAGCTACGGTTTCCACAAAGGTAGAGTTATTGTTCTCATATTAATTACTTTATTTTAATTCTTATAAGGTTAAAATGGTTTACTTCTGTTAGAAGGATGAAAAGCTCATTCATTTCATGGTAAAAGAAGACACCAAATTCGTTTGAATTTTACTTGCTTCCGCTACAAGGATGAAGTGTTCATTCCTTTCATGGTAGAGAAAGATGCACAATATCTACCACTCAAAATGTGAATAAATATGAAAATATTATTACTCAACGAAATAATACAGATGGGTCGAAAGTTCTATCTTCATGATATTCTCAACCTTTAAATATACAAGATATTAGCTAATACCTACCCATAACAAATTTAATATCTAAGATATATTCCCTAACTAATATATTTTTTAAATATTAAATGATTACGAATATCATATATTTCATAACTAATTCAAACTAGAAATAAGTTGCACTAAATTCTGACAAAAGATACCGAATTGTTCAAATTTTATCAAAATTTGAAAAAACTCAAATTCTCCTCTCTCGGGCTTGTAAGCCTTCTTGGTCTTTATGAAGCGTCATCCTTGAGTTCCCGGCAATTGATTGGGACTAGTTTGGAGGGACGAATTTTCTTATAAGCTTGGACTAGTTTGGAGGGACGAATTTTCTTATAAGCTCTCATTGAATTTTAAAAAGCCTCCTCCCATTAGCTATGAAAACTTGAATTGGGTAAACATGTTTGAGTCATTTTTAGCTCTCAAATCCTTAATTGTCTATGAAAACTTGTTAGGGAGATTAGATAGAATATTTAGGAATTGGTTGGAGGGAATTTAATGGACTATAGCTCCTAAATTCTCGAAAACTCAAGAAGGAAACCTATAATCTAAAAGTTTCAAACTCGAGTTTTAGGAATCGCTTGATTCTTGTCTCAAAACATTGTTCATAACTTTTTATTTATAGATGGAATCTTGACCGACCTTGAATCGTTCAGAATTGACTTGATTTCAAACCTAAATTTTATGAATAGTTCGTTCGTTAAAGGGTTTTTGACCTTAGTTTTGAATATCAGCCCTTGGATCGAAAGAACATTGGGTCTTCCTAAATATACTGAATTTTTAGGTAAATTCGACGATTATATTTCAAGATACGAAGGATTTGGTGCAGCTAATCGATTATGAAACCAAATCTATAGAAAATCTAATGGTAGAAGAATTTTCGTAATTATTTTAAATGTTAGGGACATTTTGTAATTTTTCATTTTTGCTATTTTATTCTGAAAAAAAAAAAAAAAATATATATATATATATATATATATATATATATGTAAAAATCTTTTTTTTTTAAATGATTTCCTTAAACTTGGGTAAAAGGACCTTTTTGCCCTTTATGCTTAATCTTTCCAAGGTCGAGTTAGTTCCTTGTCCTTTTTAGTTTCTTAATCTTTTCATTGGTTTCCTTAAATTTAAACACTTTATTTTGAGATGCAAGTTACCTAACTACGAGCGTAACGACCCTAATTTTCTAGGAAAACAGAGTCGCTACTATATGCATGACATAACCTTTTTATACGGAAACATTCATTCAAAACAATTTCATAAAACGATTCCTTGAACTTATACGTTTGCGAAAGGGTCTTAGAATAACACAAAGGAAATATTCAAAACAAATTAAAATAAAAACAAGAAAAATATTAAAAGAATAATGCTCTATACTAACCTAAGACCTATGAAATAAATGTAACTATCCTAGGTAGGTTTCATGGTCTTTGATGCGATGTCGTCGTCAACTGTATAGGGGTGCCTTGCCTGAAACATAAAGGTAGCACATAGCTTGAGTAGTTTAAGAAATACTCAGTCAGTGACCTCTCTTAGGGGGCCTTAGTCCGGACAAATTGAATGTGTAGTACTTTCCTACACATGACCCACACGTACAAATGTGGGCCCATCAGGCGGGTTCGCATACCACTTGAGCTTACATGATAGGGCTAGTTGATTGTAGCCGGACGTTCAGAGGTACAACGACCATCATGTATCATGCCAAACATGATAGTCATCATCATCATCATAGTGTACGTGTCCATACTCATCATAAAAGGGGAAGTATCCAATGTAAATGAGCATACAATATGCATGAAGTCCCTATTATTTTCATCTTAATCATTCATGTGGCACAGCCTCGCACATTCTTGACATATTAACCTAGGTAACATATGCATAAGCTTTCATAAATTCTTCATTCATAACATTATTTAAGGGTTGTGCACCAGAAGACTCTTCATTGTCGTTAGCATGTTATATCATAGCGCAACATGACATCTCATACATGCATATCATCATAACATGAGATATCATTATAATATATCATATTGTCATACATCTCATGTCATCATAGCATATTACATCATCATCACAACGTACCATAGCATCATCGCACATCACATCATCATAATATATTACGTCATCATAATTGTATCATAGTATCATATCATCATAGCATATCACATCATCATAACATATTATATCATCACAAAACATCATATCAACATATATGGCATGTGTAGAGGTCGTTACATATAATACAAGTCTTCCAATCGAACCGATAGTAGGGTGACTTACTTGGTTAGCTTAGGTCGAAGCTACTACGACCTCTTGATGCTAGCCTAATACTACTCTCTGAAATTTATTCTACTAATGAGTCCCACCATCATAAAAGCCTAACACTACTCTCTGAAATTTATTTTACCAACGAGTCCCACAATCATAAATTAAAATTCTACCGTGGGAATTAGCTCACCTAATTCTGAAGAGTTGCAACTAGCAAGAAAAGGTCAGAGCATATCTGACCCAAGCAGATAAGTCAAAATGATGGCTAGCAGTCGTTAGAAAATGTATTTTCTGATTGGCTTTTAACCGTTTAAGTGGGATGAAAGGGAGTAAGTGAACTCCTTTTTAGAATGGAGCCTAACTCCTCACTTTCCGACGTAAGCAATGTGGGACAACTTCCCCTTCTTTTTTTAAAATTTTTTTAGGTTATTACATCATACGAACTTTTGTCCTCGGAGTGTTTAATTTGAAAAATCACTTGGGTATTTTCCCTCATCTCTTCCTTCTTTCCTTGCATAGTTTCTCCAGCTTGATTGTTGTGTAAAGACCATTTTTCTAATACAGAAAACCTTCACTTCCCAGGTTAAAATTCTTATGGGTCTTTTCTCGTATCTTAGGCCATCATCTATCTGTAAGGACTCGTAATCTATGACGTGAGTCGGGTCATCCAAGTATTTATGAAGCATGAATACGTGGAATACAGTATGAGCCACAAGGAGGAATGGTGGTAGGACTAATTTGTATGCCACCGATCCAATCTAATCTATAATGTCGAAGGGCTTAATGTAGCATGGGCTCGGTCCCCTTTTGTCCAACCCTTAAGACGCCCCTCGTCAGGAACACCTTAAAGAATATCTTGTTGCCTACTTCAAACTCTAGATTTCTACATATTATGTTAATGTAACTTTTTTTTCTATTCCCGGTTGTACGCATCACATCCTAACCTTTTGCACAACCTCATTAGTGGCTTGCACAAACTACAAAATGTTCCTCATTTAAAATGGTTCACTAGACCACATTCTATAACCATCTGTGCCTAGGGAAAACATTTTTTTTTTCAAGACTCATACTGGGAGAGCTTTGTGTAACACTCACTATATAGAACATTAAGTGTTTAAGGGTTCATCCCGTTTCTCCCATTAAAATTTGTTTGGACTATTACAAACTAGTATAACAGTCTCCTCGAAGATCTAGTTCATTAAAATTATACAAGTTGTGGGCATTAGTGAATCAAAAAACCTCACAATCACTCATAACTACCACATTGAAACTTAAGGAAATCTTTGAAACATTTTCTTTATTGGCTCTTATACTCGAGAGAATTTTTGTTTCTTGAAGTGTACCTCTTGTTCATTGCTACTGAAATTTTTGTTTCTTAAAATTTCGGGTTGATCGAGTTGGTGACTCGAACAACTGAAATAGAGTTCACAACCCAACCCAACCTTATATTTATTGGTTGAGTTGGGTTGGATTGTTCCGTTGTTTTTCTAATTAGTTTTAAAAAATTCTATTTAACTACTTTACATGTTACATTAACGAGTAAAATCTCGTAGAACTCAAATATAAAACATTTACAAGTTACAACACATCACTAACATCAATTATAAACCTCAAATATTCTTAATCTTCATGATACTCTTAAGAGTAGGATAGGGTTGTGTTGGATTGTAACTTTGTTTTCGGATTAGTTAGGTTGACCTGACTCAAAAATATCAACTCTCATCCAAATTTTTTTATTTTTAAAAAATTCAACCTAACCCAAACTAGAAAAATAAAGACCAACCCAACCCAACCCAACGTTTATGATTTGGATTTGATATCTAGAGTGGTCGGGTTATCGGGTCATATAAACACTCGTAATCAACCCATTTAATTGAATGGGTCGAACTAAAAAAACAAAATCAAAATTTAAAAAATCCTCCCTTCAAATATTATTTAAAAAAAAAGTAACCCTCATCACCCTCCCAAACTCAACCAAGGTTAATTCCAAACCAAGGTTAGTTTCATCAAGTGGATTATAAACATGAGGAGCATTTTCCCACAAAACCCTAAAAAGAAAAACCACCATTTTCTTTTGGGTATCTTTATCCAAGAACACTACAAAATACCCTAAAAAAAAAGAGAAATAAATACCAAGGGCCAAGTCACAGAGCAACAAGGAAGACATGGAACAAGCCAAAACTGGTGAAGCTTTAAGGGATGTGGTGGCCATTACACATAGTTGCAGTAGAAGTAGACACACTCTTTCCAAAACAAAAGAATTATGAACAGGTACGTTCCTATCTCTTCCAATCACCATTGAACCTGCCCGCTATTTTCTTTGTTTTGGTGTACAGTTCTCTGTATTTGTTCATCATTTTTGAATTCTATTCTCTCAATATATCTGCAAATATGACGCTAATGGCGGGATTTATGGATGCTTCAACTTTTTTTCATAGATTTCAAAAAACCCTACCAAATCTTGTTTTCCCGCCAAAATTTTGATCGTCGAACCCACTCGCTGATAGTTAACTAGTGATAGCCGATTAGTTGATCTTTTCATCTACTTGATTTTATGCCATCTTTTCGTGTTCTCGAAATTATATGACCTGAGATTTATTTTTTGTTTAAGATCCTTGTAGCTTGGTGTGATTTTGTTTTCTCTGGCGAAAATGGAACCAGGGTGATTGCATTTGGTTAATAGGGTTTGAATTCCAATTTATGGCAGGATGTTGGGTGATAGCTGATGTGTCTGGGTTGCACTTGACGGTGCTGCCGAACAGTTTGAAAGGGAAGGGTTACATGCTAGACTTTGGATTCACTTTGACTGTGTAGGAAATCTTGATCGGATTTGAATGTGCTTCAGTTTTGAAGTTATATTAAATCAAGTATTTGGATACAGAGAGTTGGAGTAAGTTGTGGGGAAATGAGGCTGCAGTTTGAACTGTGGATGTTACAAAGATAGAAAGAAGTCTGCTGAGTTCAGAAAACTCAGAGATTCTTGATCTGAAGAAGGAAGCTGAGTTACCTACACATCTAGGTTTGGCGTGCAGGTTGTAGTGCTAGGATGGTGGTGACAGGAATGGAGCTAGCAATTGGGAATTGCTATGCGAAAATTCAGCAAAAGGAGTGGTAGCATCTTGTGGTGGTCGTGAATTGGGTTGAAACTAAAAAGAAACTGCAGTCATGTTGTCAGATGAGCTCATGAATTGTGTTGGCTTTGACGAAAATTCAATTTCAGATTTTTCCAAGAGAATATTTGATATGAAGAGTGATAGGATGAAGAGTGGGGTTGTATTTCCTCAAAGAAGCAAGAAACTCCAGGATATTGATCATTGCACCATCAAAAATGAGGATATAAAAGTTATCGATCCACCTTCGGTCAAGGAAGCAAATTTTGTCCCGGAGAGAACGCAGAAACCGATGTTGGGATTGCTTAATTGGCTGAAAGATGTTGCAAGAAACCCTTGTGATCCATCAATATGTTCACTACCAGAAAAGTCAAAATGGAAATCACATGGAAATGAAGAGGTTTGGAAACAAGTTTTGCTAGTTCGAGAGGAATTTTTTGTAAAAAGACGAGTCGATGCAAGTAGCGAGCAATCTTTCTTGCAGGTACTTTTCATAAATTCTTAAGTTGTTTATATTATATCTTTATCCATATAAAGAATCAAATGCTATTTATATCTGTGCCTGTATGAAGTTCTGTGTGTTCTCGTTGTCCCATGATATATAAGTTGATTGTAGTATTTTTCGAACTGCTTTTAGTATTTTATTGTTTTTCATATCATTGTTCTCTCCATCTTGATATGATTTTCATACTATGCATTTTGATTGGTATCCCTTTACATCTTAAATAGTGTTCTGTTCCTTGTAAACTGCAAAGATTCTCATTGTGAAGGCCAATATGGAACTAAGACATAATCTTAAAATGTATCATCGAGTTACTACAATAATTTGCTTTTATCTGATCTATAGTATCTATCTAGTTTAGTTGGTTATTTAGTATTATGAACCTTTGCATCTCTTAGGAATTTCTGTAGTGTCCTTTCTATATGTTTAATGGTTTAATGGTCTTGTGTGAATATAAAACTATAGAATCCTTCATATCAACTCAGAATATTATTTATCTCCGTATGAAGATACTATGAGTGTTAGCTGTTTAAAATTATGGTTCCCATATTAAGAAGAAATGAAAGTACTTTAGATGTCGATTTAACTATGTTCTTTTGTGGCCAATAGCTTGAATCTTCTAGTGTACATTTGATTTTTGAACTGCTTGTAGTTCGTGTGTGTGGAAATGTTTTTAGTTCCTTGTGAACATTTTTGAAATGTACTACTTTACTAGAAACACCAAGCAAAACTCTTCATTATGTTTATTAGAAGTATTTTAAACTAGGAAATGTAAAATAGTAGCTACATTGTGATATTTACAGATTCTTTTTTATTTTATCAGCTATCAAAATTTGTAAAACTATCCCATAGGAAGTATATTATTTGCTCTAAATAAGTGTTAAATTATTATTATCATAAATAGCTTTTGGGAAAAATTCATGTTTATTCCCTATATGTAACCTAGTGAAGTAGTATGATGGTTAAGTTTTTATTTCGTAAAATTGAATCTTGAGCTTAAATAAGTGATGAAATTGGTTCCTCCAAATTTAATTAGAAAAAATTTCACGACCCAAGTAGTAAATTGTAGAAAATACCTGTAAAATACTATAAAAACTATTTATATCCAGCCATTAAAATATCAAAATCTAGCCTTAAACTTGAGCGTGGATATTAAGTCTAATATTCAACTAACATAATCAAGAAAATTACAATTCACCAAAATAGTCTCATTCAACCCTAAGGACTATAAAAAGCCAATTTGATAATTATATAGGCCCTAGCGATTTGATTTTTTGTTTATGAAAAATAAGCTTATAAATTATACTTGTTTCTCTTTATAATCATTTGGTTCTTTGTTTTTAAAAATTGTATTTTTTTTTTCTCATCATTTCTCTACAATTGGTTTCATCTTTCTTAAAAAAAATGTTTGAATTTTTCAACCAAATTTTCAAACACAAAAACTTGTTTTTGAAAGTTAGTCTTCATGGTACTTATAGGTATTGTAATTTTTTATTTATTTTTTGCAATAGTATTTGTTCCCTACTTTTTTTTTTTTTTTCCCTTTCCTTTTTCTAACATGTTGAAAGCTACTATTACAAGAGTGGAAGTTTGATGTCCTATTTGACATAAAATTTAATTTTATAACTAATGAATCAATTTATTTTCAAAAACTTTGAATAGGTTATAAATATGTTAAACACAAAATTTAAAATTCAAAATTTTCTTAGACACAAAATTGTAGTTTCAAAGACCTATTAGACATTTCTTTGACATATTTTAAATTTTAAGAATCTTATAGGCATAAACTTGAAAGTTCAAAAATTATGTTTCTAATCTTATAGACATGTACTTGTAATTTCGTAGACCTTTTGACATTGGGCAGGCGTCAGCCCCCATACATGGTCTTACCGACTTTGCGGAGACCTGTGTTTTTGGTAAACAGTCTCTCGGGCTTGGTCACTGCGACCCCCTTTGTTAGGAGGCACCCTTTCTTCCAAAGTTAATAGGGCTATTTTGCCGATTTCCTTAGAGAGAATTGTCTCGCGCCCTTAGGTATTCTCTACCTTCCCACTTGTGATGGTTTTGGGTACATGTACCTTTTTGTTGAAGGTCGTTCAAGCTTTTCTTGGGAGTATGACATGGGTTACTTCAGCTTCATAGCACCTAGTAACAGTAGATTAGAGTAATATGTTATAATGATGTCTAGGTCGAGAATTGAGAAGAATTAAATAAGTACGGTATCTAATGATAATGATAAAGTGAGTGTGAGAACGAGTGATAATGGTTTTTTTTTTAAAGGATAAGTTACACAGAGAAGAGGGAGGAGAGGCCTCCCTGTCTTTCAAGGACTTGTTAACCTCACAACAACATGATAAATAAACATATTACAGAAGAAAAAAGAAAGGATATATGATGAGAATTGAGAAGGGGGATGAAATTAGAGTGTAAGGGAAGCCAACTATTGGCAGGATTCGGAGTTGTAAGGCTGGGTAATTTACTATCACCAAACTTAACGTCTTTGACATAATTTATTATCAGGTTCATTTGATCTTCCCTATTTTGCAGAGAAATCAGAGGATGCATCCTTGTATGTATGATAACGATACGGTTCCAATTTACAATCTTAGGAAGAGATTAAGCATTGACAACAAGGTTCAATCTCAAGAACCTGTGTCTAAATCAAGTGATTCTTCACCTTCAGATTCATCAGATGAGTACAAGCCCGTTCTCCTAGGGCCAGATTATCAAGCTCAGATACCAGAATGGAATGGTGTGATATCCAACAGCAATTTGAAGTGGTTGGGAACTCAAGAATGGCCTTTAAACTTAAAGAAAGGAAGTAACAGAAATCCCGTTGAAAGGGATCCCATTGGAAAAGGAAGGCGAGATCCTTGTGGATGCTTGGACGCTGGTTCAGTTGGTTGTGTCAAATTTCACGTTGCTGAGAAAAGGCACAGACTAAAGCTAGAGTTGGGCGCTGCGTTTCTCCAATGGAGATTTGATCAGATGGGCGAAGATGTTACATTTGCTTGGAAAGTAGATGATGAGAAAAAGTTCGAGGATATAGTGACGTCGAACCCTCCATCCCTCGGGATATGTTTTTGGGATGAGATTGTTGAGTCATTCCCTTCCAGGAGCAGGGAAGATCTTGTTAGCTACTACTATAATGTCTTTCTTTTGCGTCGTAGAGGACACCAAAATCGGGTTACACCGAACAAAATCGATAGTGACGATGAATCAGAATCCAGGATCACAACGAATGGATTCGGACACAAAGTGCATAACTCACCCGGCTCCATTTTCTACTCTCCCAAGAAGCCACGGTAAGCTTGAGGTATCGCTTGTAAACGGATTTTGACAAGTACGTACCTATGTTGATAATGTGATTCTGATTTGGAAACAGGCATTTTTTATTTTTTATTTTTGTAAGGACTTTGAAAAGGAAAATTCTTGTGTGTTACATGGAAAGTTGCAGTTGTAATCTGTGGAAGATGGAAGGAAGTCAATGGGACGAATACGTCGTGATACCAACAAATTGTTATGAAAACGGGCTGTTTTCGGAGGCTCAGATGTTCGGTTTCTCGATTAATTGAGGGGTTGATTAATTGTTTTGGCTGGATTTTGTCTCCAAGAAATGAGGAGGATCTTGGTCGCAAGGGCCTCTTAAACAAGGCAAATAGGTGTAGTTGGGAAGAGGATGCCATTTTGTTCATTACAAAGGTTTGATTCTTGTATATTTGCTCTCTCATGTTGGCTTATGAAAAGCGTACGAGCATGATGCTTTAAATGATTAAAATCACCGTTTAAATTCTTTAGTGGTGGAGTTTGTTTTTTTGTTTTTTTTGGTTATTAATCAACTCATTATGAACACTATTGCAATCACTAGCTATTGTATTACGGTTTCCCTGGTTTTTGTTGCATTTTATACCTATTTACTACATGTTTGAAGTTGTTGGGTAGCCAAAATTTGCAGGTTAATCGGTCAAAAGACTAACATAGGAAACATGCAATCAATTCAAGAATTCTAACATCAACTCAATCGATACTAAATGATAAGGAATCACTATATAGGTAGTAAGTTTAGTGTTTGATCGAATTTCTCAGGGTAAAAACACTTTTGAGATTCAAACTTACTCTACAAGAAATATCGAAAAACTTAAACATTACTACAGAAAAATGTAAGAACACTTGGCCTTGATGATAAGAAATCACTCAAAGGAAAGTAAGATTTGAATTATTTTGTTGATCAAATATTTAAGTCAAAAACTCAAATCATTCAAGTAACATGTAATCTAAGCTACATGAAATTGTAAACAAAAACTTATTTATTAGTTAAAGAAAATCACAAATACTCTTTTTACTAAAAGAAATTCAGATACCAGAAGCTGGATAACCTAAAACTAAGACTTGAACGTAATCACTTGAATTTCTAACGGTAAGAAAAGTAAAAGTTTAAGGAGTACGCAATAATTAAGCTAAGAATTGTTGGTTAAGGACCTAAATCGGGCGTTATATTCGAGATTTAAGAGACTTTAAAATAACTCATCAAATGTCCTCTATTGTGTATGAAACTTTAATTAAAAACTTATTCCAGTCTCTTTACTAGATAACATACTCGGTTTTATATAATATCAAAATAAAGTTCTTACTTTATAAAAATAAAAAATCTTAAAACGTAGAGTACATTAATGAAATATCATAAATCTAAATTTTAATTATCCATCGTAAAGGTCGTAATCATTTAAAGAAGTATGAAGCTGCATTTGAAGTATATAAAAACTCTCGTTGCATAAACGAGACTTAATAAAGTTGAACAATTTATTAAATACAAATTTAAAAATTTAAAGATATAATAGATTTTTTTTTTTTCAATCACCAAGTATACACATAAATGTGGTATAAAGAGATATTACACATCTTTTAAAATTAAGAAACTAAATAAATACAATGTTAAATTACTAAATGTCATTAAACTTCTACTTCGCCTTAAAAAAAAAAAAACTCTTAAAACTCAATTTCAATAATATCTTTAAAAAAATTCAAAAATAATATTACCACTAATTTAGGATAAAACCAATTAATACTTTGTTACAAAAATATTTTTTTGACTTTCAAAATCGTTTTAAAGAATAACTAACTTTCAAATTGTTTTAGAAATAATGTTGAGTTTTCAAAAGTTTCATTAATATTCTTGAATTTTTTAAAAAAAATTAAAATTAAAATCACCTTAATTTTTTTTAAAATAAAACTTCAAAAACATATTTAAAAAATACTCATGAATTTATAAAAGTAACGTTAAAAATATTTATAAATAATCTATGAATGAAAAACTCATAAATTTTTAAAAGTAACATTAAACTATTTATAAATAATCTATGAATTGTTGGTAGACTATTGTCGTCATTTTTAAAAATTTTCTTTTATAAAGGTAAAAGGTATTAATGCTAATTTTATGGATATTCTTTAAACATAATACTAATACTAATGCTAAAGATATTTTCTACTAAAGTTGAAAAATATTAAAGTAACAAACAAATAAATAGAAGATCACATATTGACAACAAGCACCAGTGGTTTAGTGGTAGAATAGTACCCTGCCACGGTACAGACTCAGGTTTGATTCTCGGCTGGTGCATCTAAGTGGGTCGGCAATGAAGAGTTTAGCGTTGATTGTGAATCTGGGTCGATTACAACTGTCTGGTTTATCTGACAAGTTCGTTGGCGCAATTTGACCTTTCCTCTTTTTTTTTAGGCTTTATAATTTTCATTTGTATTTAATCTAACCCAAATAAATTCATAATTCGATATTTGATATTTATAATTTTTATGCTTCAATTTACCGGTTCTTATTCAAATAAAATCACATTTTGTTCAAACTCCACTCCAAAAAAAACTAATGGTAACTGGTAAGGGTATTTTTTTTTTTTAGACTTTATTTGAAAGTTTTCAAGAGTGTTTTTAGATTATTTTTTTTAGTTTAAGGAGTATTATTGAAAATTTTTAAAGTTTGGGGTATTTTTAGAATGGAATATTTCAGGGGTATTTGTAATTTTAAAAGGAATAAATAAATAACGAATTTTAACCAACAAGCACCAGTGGTCTAGTGGTAGAATAGTACCCTGCCACGGTACAGACCCGGGTTCGATTCCCGGCTGGTGCATTTAAGTGATTGGCAGTGATGAGTTTAGCGTTGACTGAGATCTGGT
This sequence comes from Cucurbita moschata, assembly GCF_002738365.1. NCBI lineage: Eukaryota > Viridiplantae > Streptophyta > Magnoliopsida > Cucurbitales > Cucurbitaceae > Cucurbita > Cucurbita moschata. Next base: position 1,187,611 of record NW_019268546.1, on the reverse strand, counting down.
CGGTTGCAACCGTCTGATCATCTGACGAGTTAATTGGCGCAATCTAGCTTTCCTTTTTGTTACACAAAACAAATTTTTGGTTTTTTTTTGTTATTATACCGAATTGAATCGACCTTCTATTATATTAACACTATATCATTGTATGTTACTCTTCCTTTTCATCTACATAGTTTATGTTCGTCATTCAATATTACTTCTATTATTTCTATAGGATTAACGTTACATCAACACTCTAATATTGTATAGTATATTGTTATTCTTGGTCGTCTCTTATTAATGGTAGTTTGTGGTTGTTATTCAATGTTGCTCCCGTTCTTTCTATATGTTTAATATTACATAACACTCTAACATTGTAATGCATATTGTTATTCCTTGTCGTCTCTTATTAATGGTAGGTTATGGTCGTCATTCAATGTTACTCCCGTTCTTTCTATATGCTTAATGCATTTACTAAAATTCTTTCTCCTCGTTTCATTCTTTGTATCCCTTAATAGTTTACGAACCCTATACACTATTCTTCTATAGAGTAAGTAGATGAATGATTATAAAATAAATGCATGTATATATAATTCTATCCTAAGAAAAAATGTAAATTTTAAAAATAACAATAAATTTAGATTGATTTCGTTCAACCGAATCTAGTTTTAAGGAAATCTATTAATCAATCCAATTCATAAAATTTTCATTTATTTGTACTCAATCCAATCCAACCCAAATAAATTTATAATGCAACTCAAACCGTACAAGTTGAATTGGACTAGGTTAGTCGTGTTTTCTAATATTTCGTTCCTCTTTTATTTTAAGTTGCTAAATTCAATTTTAGTTATTGTTTTGTTTCAATTGTATTTGATTCATCTCTTTAAATCTCATCTTGTGCTTGATCAACTTAAGGTCGGATCCATTGATTACGGATTACATGTTTTCATAAATGCAATCTAAGAAAAAAAAAGCCTAGAAATAGAACTTTGGTTTTTGTACCCAGACACAAGATAAAAGCCTTTAAAGTCACTAAAGTCGTGCTTTTATTTATCGAAGAAGAAATTAGTTATAGACATACATTTTAAGTGTTTAAGCTCTTAAAAGTACTTAAAACAGATGTATAAGTGTTCACTCAATTTAAGGTGTTAAGTGTCGATTAGGGTAAATTGTAGGCTCATTCAAATAGTATTCTACTCGAGTCAGGCATAACATAAAAGAGTCAGATGCGGACACAAATGGACAACCAATTATGAATGAGTCTTACCTAGTTGAGTAAATTGTCATTTTTCTTCACATAGAACCAAATTTGAATCCTTTTTTGCTGGTGTTCTTATGATTTTTCATTATAGCTTACTTTTACTAATTGTTTTGTAAAATCCACAAGATCCTCACCGCAATTTGGTATTCTGAGTACTTGAAGTATAAAGTTGCAACTAAATGAATAGGTAGCGAGCATTCTCAAGGAATTGGAAGTTGACCCAATGTTATATCAAAGTTTTCAGTTGACCAAGGACGTCTGGTTCGTCACACTATCACTTACTACAGTTAATTAGGGTGTTGTTCTTCATAGCTTACGTATCTTATGGATCTCAAATTCCAACATCTTATACTTCTATCTACTTCATCCTTAAAGAGTTTCATGACTTTTTTAATGGTGATTGGTGCTCATATGTCAACACTAACATAAATATGAGCTCTTAATGACTCGTAAGATTTTATTTAAATGCGATGCAACGTAGCAAACATAACAATACAAAGTTGAACATATCTACTAAAATGGGGAAAAAAGTGAGTTTGATATAACTTTTTGAGATAATACAACTACAATCAGCATAATTTTGAGTATCTTTCTACCATAAGTTTTGTGGTTTCTATCTACTGCTGCAAAGCCTCTATGTTGTTAGACCAACTCCACCCCCTTCCAATTCTCAACTCCAAGATCACTCCGATTGAAGAAATCCATTTCTTTTAGATATCTAATTCGAATCATCTCCATACTACAATAATGTACAGAAATGCTACTATTCAACTCGTTCTACGTAATTCCAAAAGTATTCATACTTGAGAAACGTACCTCGAGATCCATTGCTAGAGGCTTTTGTGTATGGAGAACTTTTGCAATGAGAGTCGCAGGGGAGACTAGCGGCTCCTTCGCCTTCATAAACCCAATTCCCAGCATCTTCCTCTTTTAGTGCAGCCTCCATCCTGTGCGTTTTAAGTGTCCTCTGAGATTGATATGAAAATTTCATGTAGTAGGCAGCAGTATGGAGATATAAACGCTATATTGAACAAATACACTCCACAATGGAGCTACAATTCAATCAAATATCAACCATAAGAAATGAAATGGTACGGTCCCAGGAACGAGAAAACGAATTAAACCAGAAAAATGGGGAAGATACTACTGGGATTTGGGGATAGGGTATAACAATAAGCTTAGCAGGACATCAGAGAAAGATCTGCGTCTGCGTTAAGCAAATGCTGTATATGAGACTTAAAAGAAGGAAAGGTAATTTCTTTTACATGGTTGGGATGTTTGTTCTGCACTACCAGGAGGGTTTTACAACCAAATGATACGAGAAACTAGTAATAAAGATGACCCCAAGAAACTAAACAATTTTAGTGTAAATAATACTTACATATCGAAACGAATGGACAAACAGGGAATTGCACTGATTATCCAGAGTGCAAAAAGCTAACAGATAGAGGTCAATATTATGTTTAGAAGCCTGAGTTATTTGGTATAATTATGAGTGAAAAGAAGATGTTCGGCCTCACCTCATCAAGAAGCACGATGACATCTTTTTCTTCAGTCAGACCATACCAACTCAAAAATCTCCATACATCAATTCTTTGATGGATTGAAAGTATACTATCCGAAAGAAAAACTTTTACTGCATTACTCCAAAGCAAATTAGCCTCAGAATTTAAAAATGCCAGTCCATAAAAAGTTGAGAGTTGCAACGGAGTGCATGCGTGTGTGTGTGCGGGGGGGGGGGGGGGTGTTTTGTCTGCTATTTTGATACCTTACATAATGCTTCTAAGAAATTCTCCCACGAAAAAAGCAACACATAATCATGAATAGTAAATAGCGTCACCAACCACCATGCCTCCTCTTCTAGCACCTAGAACAGATTACTACACATTCTTCTACTTGGGTTTTTGATGATATCGTCCCTCTACAACTATAACAGACCCAATGAGTTAACAAAGTAAAAGTGGAACACCCTTGGTTTTTAAACCCTGATGCCTATATTTTGGAGCGCTATTTCACTTTGAATTTCAAGAAACATCATTTTTACATGCCTGGCTCCAAATTATTTTGCAAAAATGTAACAAGCTAGAAATGAAACAGATATGAAAGAAAGTAATTTTACTTTACCTTTGGAAAGAATCAAGTAGTCAAAATATTGATAATAATAATAATAATAACAACAAACAAGCAAGAAATCAATAACATGGCATCTTAATATGCTACAAAATGCAAAGATGAAAAAATAAAGAACTTTTAGATAATATAAAAAAGTTTATTTGAATGTAAATCCACACCTTAATCTCAAATAGCTTGCTTCTCATACAAGCTAACGGGAGACCTTGGCTTTTCATGCCCTTCTTTGCTCTGAGACTTAGGTTTCCCAGCTTGCCTTGATTCTGGTTTCCAATTAGCTTTTGTCAAAGATTGACCTAATAAGTCAGCAATATCTGTTGCCATCACCTCGGCCTTCTTGACGTAAGGAAAAGTTTCTTCCTTGAAGTGCTGGGACAGCCAAAGATACATCGACAATACTTGATGCTTCGTCTCAAGATCCAATAGCTCCATATCATTTCGAGCAGAACCCTTGGGCATGCCCATTGCAATGTTCACTGGAACATTGTGACTATACGACGAAGCAAACCTCAAAAGATGGTACATAGCCTTCGGATCTCTAACATTAACAGGGGCAAAACAAAAGTTAAAACGATCTGCTAGAGATAATCCTTGGACCTTCTCCAACATATTTGCAACTTTCTTTATATGATCATGTCGGCATAAAAAGTAAGAACCATCTAGACGACAATTTTCACTAAATTTTTCCAATAGCTGACAGAATGTAACATTAGAGACTTGCCCTGCAAATAGCTCAACTTGCTCAAAGCAAGGAAAGAGACCAATCTTTTGAACATCATCGAACGGTTGTTTCAAACATTCAATCAAGTAATCAAGATCATCCAAATTTAATGTGGTTGTAAGTCCATCTGGGTAGCGACTTCCTCTGCGCCCTGCTCTCCCAGCAATCTGCTTAACTTGTGAAGCAGGAACTGGTACAACCTTGTCCCCATTGTACTTTGCAAGATTGTAAAACACAACTCTCCTAATATTAAGATTTAGCCCCATTCCCAGTGCATCACTCGCAACAAGCACATCAAATTCACTATGTTGATCATTAAACAAATTTGCTTGATGTCTACGAGTCTCTGGTGGTAAAGCACCATAAATAACACAACATCGATGTTTGGTGAGCTTCTCAATTGCCAACTTAACCTCAAATATCTCCCTTCTTGAAAAGGCAACAATACAATCACCAGATCTAACATTTCTAAGATCACCTAGTAGCGTTTTAGCTTCAACAACCAATGGCTTAAACCTCCCATAGTGTTGTTCATGCAACTCATCCCCAGTTTCGGAACAGATCTTACGAACAACATTTAGAACACTAGGATCCCCACATAAGTGAATCTCATCAGCTTTCAAGCCAAGCAAAGCCCTTGTCCATGCATATCCTCTATATGAGTCTGACATCATCTGAATCTCATCAACTACAGCAACCTCATACATCTCATCTGTCGACACCATTTCAACTGTACAGGCAATATGACTAGAAAATGGTACAAGTTTTTTTTCTTGTCCTGTGAGAAGGCTACAATAAACACCATGAGCATTCACCTTATCAAACACTTCCATTGCCAATAACCTAAGAGGACTGCAATAAATCCCTTTCTTCGCTTCCATAAACCTTTGCAAGGCATTGTAAGTTTTACCACTATTAGTTGGACCACAATGGTATATAATTTTACGCTTCATTGCTCGTGCAAACGGAAACCAGGTGTGTGGCTTAGTAAGGTCAGCTGAATCAACCATACTTCGAAACCGCCTAATCTCATCTGGAAACTCTTCTAAACAGTATTCAACAAATATTGGAAAAAGGAATTTGACAGCATCATTTGAAGGACCAAGAAACACCAAATACTTCACAACATCAGTAGAACATTTCTTGAAGAAAAAGCTTTGAAACTTATGTACAGCCGTCGGAAAAAATGACAAGCCAATGTAAATACCAAGAGCCTGATTGCTAGCCCAACCAGATTTTGCGAAGTAGCGAAATATCTCTTGAAGAGTTAACCATTCAGATTGTTCTGGCTTTGCACTGCCCCGTCCAACACCACGAAGCTCACGATATAATTCAACGGGATCAGACAATCTGATAGTCTCATAATTCCTCAATTTTGATGACCTTAGGTCATCGCCACCATTTTTAGAATCATCCACAATGGTACCGCAAATGCTACCCTCACTGCAATCATCCCCACCTGTAATCATCACTGAATCACAAGTATCAATCTCAAAGCTAACATTTTTTCCAACATCTGCATCGTACTCCCCAACTTCTACCACATTTGAACCACTTACAGTATCATCATCATTTTCATTATCTTCCTTGTGCTTACCTATGAATGAGAATCCTCTCACATTGAAACTATTAAAGGCTCCAAACCTTGAGCTCTGAGAAAGCAATCTAAACCAAACTTGATTCGAAGTGCTTGAGAAAGGACGCTCTGGATTACTTCGGTGAATTATATGATCAACATACTGTCCACTAGAATGTAGCAATCTATTCCATGTAAAAATCCTAAACCGAGAGTCACATTTTCTTGAAGAGGAAATCCTTAAAAGAGCAGTTGCAAGGCCTCTAACCATCGTTAAATTGCAAAATTGCCAATCTGGATTAAAATAAATCAAATATTCAATAGAAGTAGAAAAACAACTATACATATATATAGAACCAAGACAAAACTTGCAGAACCAGACCGAACACCAAAAGAAAACTTTTAAGGAATAACATATTTCGATCTTATAATCTAAAACTACAATCTTAGTATCAAATATTTTAATACCACCACTTACGGGAAATCAAGGGGGGAGGGGTGACAATGGCAGAAAAAAAAAAAAACCCCAAAAAGAGAGGAAGCTAGCGGCTACTGAACACAAAAGAAATTGGCGGCAAAATTAATTGCCCGGTAACCTGAAATAGGGCGGCGCAAAGACGGAATCAAGAAAAGAAAAAGGAGAAGAAGAAGAAGATTGAAAGAGCATACAACGAAGAAAACGAAGAGGAAAAGGTGAGAATGAGAACGAAATTACAATGATACCGAGAAAGATCAAGGAAATATACCAATAGAGGGAGGGGGCGGCTCCGAGTCTACAGGTTTTCTACAAGCTGCAACAACGATGAATAATAGGGGGCGGGTCGCTGTCTGAATAGGCCGTGAGAGGTGGCGGGTGGTCGACGGCGGTGGAGTTATAAAGAGAAAGGGAGGCCTGAAGTTAAGATGACATGCATCAATACTAGGGCAGCCATTTTCTTAGAAAACATTAAAAAATTAGCAACAAAACTATATATATATATAAATTGCTATTCAATTTTTTACATTTATTTCAAATAAATATTATTTATTTTTTTATAAAATTACAATATTATATTCAAAATTATTCTTAAAAATAAAAAATTTATTAGAACTGGAAAATCACTGTATTAGAGAGGAAGACTTAGTATGTAACAATTTAATTAAAAAAACTTGTCAAAATTAAATATTTTATTATTGAGCAATTATGAGCTCATAAATCTATTTGATCCTTAATTAATTTATTGACTTACATATGTGATAATAATTCTCACGATTGAGATTAAATTATTACAGACTTATAGTCATTGTGATTAAATTATTATATATTAAAGTTTAGAGACTAAATTATTAGAATTTTTAACCTATTTCCTAATGAATTTAAAGATGGGTTAAGTATGTGTATAGAAAATAGGGTTATTAATGTTATATTTTAATTTTTTTAAAAAAAATCATAATTTGTTAAATTGATTTGTGTTAAATCTGTGGTTGAATTCTAATTTGCTAAACATTCATTTATTAAAAGTGTATTTGATTGGTATATTTGATATTGGTAGTAAAGAATATATGATTTATATACTAATTATTTAATTGAAGTATTAATTGGCGTATAAAAAAATCATACATAAAACTTTATTTTTTTATTAAAAAAATTAGAAAGAATTATGTAATAATATATATTTCTAGTATACATCTTTTACCGAATTTATTTTTAATAATTCTTTATCTATAAACATATTCCTTTAATCAACTGGGTGTGACAAGACAGGAAAACCCATCTCCATCACCTATTTCATTTCTCATTTCCGTAAAATTTTTCATTTGTTTTTACGAGGATTGGGATGAAGATTTTCCATTAAAAAATTTGTTGGGAACGAGTTCCATTTACCTTTTATCTTTATTACAATATCAAGCTGAACCCTTTGGAGCTCGCTCTCAATATGCCAATTGACACAGGTGAACATGACTAGCTCAAACATGACTAGCTCAACGATTAGTGACCTAAAAAGTTGAGATCGTCTCTACTTTCTTAACTAACTCATCATGTGAATAACGGTTTTCATTTTGATCTCTAATCTTAGATCATCAGTAAGAACATCTCATTATAACACAAGTAGCAGAACTGCAGAAAGTGTGCAGCTGGAAACAGAGTGTTTTTCTTTGTTTCTGTGCAGGTATACATATGTAGTTTGTAAAAACAGGTATATATAAATTACACATGCAAGTAGTAATCTACAGCCTCAGAAAAGGTAAGGGAAAGGGAAAATGGTTCGTTCTCTAAGTTCTTTGTGATTCTTAATTAGCAGTGGGAGTATTACAACGGGTGTTGGTTATGATGCAAGCTTGGTAGGTTACTTACTCTTCTTTTAATGTTGAAAGGAGGGTTGGAATTGGATGTGTGGGCAAGGCCTTTCTGGTTCTCCTCTTGTCCATAGTATCTTAAGATCCCCTCTTTGCTTTCCCAGGGTCAAAAATGTGCCTGCCATCAAATCATCAAGTTTTTCATGTTTTCTAGAAGGGCTAATTTGTTCGTGGGATGATGGGTCGGGTCGGGTAATAGAACTGTGGGACTTACCAAGGGTGAACGGAACTATGTAAAGCAAAGCTGGTTGGCCATGTCCGTCCATTAAATTCAAAGCTACGTAAGTGATGAGTAGGCCTGAAATGGAAAATGAACGCATCAGTAAGCAAGACGAGGTCGAATTGAGGATATCAACTTTTGATTGTTTTTAGTCCCGGTTTTTCGTTCTGACATGGAGAAACTATATGAAGAATACAAACAGTCAACCGAAGAAAAATAATGTAACCAACATTCTCAGATATTGCCCTTCTTGGCTTCCCCTCAAAGTTTTAAAACGCGTCTTCTAGGGAGACGTTTCCACACCCTTATAATTCGTTCTCCTCTCCAACCGATATGGGATCTCACAATCCACCTCCCTTCGGGACCTAGCATCCTCGTTGGCACTCGTTCCCCTCTCCAATCGACGTGGGATCTCACAATCCACCTCGAGGCTCAGCGTCCTCGTTGGCACACCGCTTGGTGTCCCCCCTTCGGGATTCAGCCTCCTTGCTAGCACATCGCCCGATGTCTAGCTCTGAGACTATTCGTAACAACCCAAGCCCACCACTAGCAGATATTGTCCTTTTTGGGCTTTCCCTTCTAGGCTTCCCCTCAAAATTTTAAAACGCGTCTCCTAGAGAGAGGTTTCCACACCCTTATAAAGAAAGTTTCGTTCCCCTCTCCAACCAATGTGACCACGTGGGATCTCACAGATAAAGCTCCAATTAATTCAAAACAAAAGGCACAAGATAACGTAAATATACGTATGTTACGATTTACGAAAAAGGACTCCAATATTTGGAAATAAGAGACAAAATGAAGTAACCTGTTTGGAGATTGTGATACATAGATTTTGTGTTGGTCATACCTGTGCCATAAGCAGTCATTGCCCAAACAAAGTAACCTGCTCGGAGTTTCTTCTTCGCAAGCCAATCATATCTGTAAAAAACAGGCAAACCACCATTAAGTTCCATGGACTATTGATGCAATCCCAATTAAAAGAAACTTGCAGACATATTGAAAATGTTGTTCTACTCATTGCTTTCACCTTAGTGAAAATGCGACTACAAGTCCAGGCAAGATAATATCACCAAATCCGATAATGCTGTACCCTCCCCAAGGATCGAACATCCGTGGAATCTTAAGCAGCATGGGTATACCAACTTCTCCACTCTTATCACCACGAGCAACCTGAAATTCCAAAGAAAAATAAGACAGGTCCTTGATAGAAACAAACCATATTGCCTATATAGATCAATGGAAAAGGGTATGGCTTTAGTAAACAACTCACCACTATCATAACGCTCTCGTGGAACCACCATTTCGAGACGAATACCCAAAAAATGTCGTACAAAAAGGCACAGCTGAGGAGAACCGTCCCAACCTGATGATAAATGAAAACAAATTTAAAATTTAAGCTGTTGACTAAAACCGTCCAACATTGGCACTTGAATTTGATATATGTAAAGTTGTTTGTGATCTCAACAACGGATTATCGGCCCACGGGAGACAATGTATAGTCTCTTTCACAATGCAATTTCGTAAGTTTCGATAAAATCTTTGTTTAGTTTATTAAAACATGGTACCTCTTAGATGATACAAAAAGAGGATATTATGACACAAAATGATGAGAATCATTTCATGCCATCGCCTCGTCGTAGAGGCAATCAAGAAGATCAATAGGCAAACAAGTGGAAGATAGCAAAGAAAAACCTGGAAATGTATGGAACTCGAAAATTACCTTGAGATTAGGAACTCGAACAATCTGGAGAACGGTAACTATGAGTGCAATACCCTGATTGAAAGTAGGAACGGGAAGCCATTTCAACAAAGTTTTAATGAAATCACATCAACAAATGGACAAACTTATAAATATGATATAAGATAGATCATTTCAAAAAGAAACAAAACAATAAAAAAGGAAACAACGACGGAGGAATAGATATCATTCATTCCCAGCTTGGATCGCTTGGACACTGACTCATGAAACAATAAACTGTGAAATACTTTTGTTAGCACATCTACCAATTGAAGTAGTAGGTACATAACTCATGCATACTATCCCCTTCTCTAACTTCTTAATAAAATGTTGATTGATTATAATATGTATTGTTCTACCATGTTGGATAGGATTATGAGCAATATTGATGGCTAATTTGCGCAATACAACTTTATCGAGCCTTCTCCTGTAACCTATAAGTTGTCAAGGATTATCTTCAACCAATAAATTCATCACATATTTCTGTTGTGATATGAAGATGCCATGAGCTGAGTAAGCTAATTCAATACCGAGAAAATACTTTAGTCTTCCACGTTATTTGAACTTGAATTCTCTCATCAATTTCCTTCCAAGTCCAACCTTTTCCCCTTCATTATCTTCGGTGACTATGATATGTCATCTACAACACTAGAAGCACAATAACTCCCCTTAATTCTAAGTGCTTGATAAAGAGAGTGCTATGGATGATGTTTTTAGTCCATACAGGGATTTTCTCAACTTTCTTCGAGTCTTGGAGGAATGTTCATGTAGATTTTCTGATACAGTTCGCCGTGAAGGAACACATTCTTCACATCGTACTACGAGAGCTACCAATTTAAGTTGGCAACCAAGTCCAACAATATTCTTACAGTATTCATCTTTACAATTGGGAAAAACTCTCCTGGTTATCAATACCGTAAGTTTGAGTATATCCCTTAACTACCAACCTTGCCATATACCTTTCCAAAGTTTCGTCAAATGAAAAGAAACAAGCTACCGGTGTGCAAAACTAAACCAGGGACCATAGGAAACATACTGAACCAATCAGAACAAGGCGGCTGTAAGTTAACTTTCATCAACCGTTCAGGTCATTGAAGTGTAAATGTTCAAGTGCCTTTTGCTTCAGTCAGAAAGTTATTAATAATGCTGTTCAATTGTTACTTATTTTTCTGAGATGGGACAACTTGTTCTTAATAAATAATCGGACATTGAAAAGTTCTGCAATTAAAAATTATAATAAAATATATATTTAAAGAAAAAAGTAATGACTCCTGATATTTGAGCCTCAACTTGGTAAAAGCTATCAAAGGGAGAAGTGGAAAAGCAATGAAGCAAGCAAAATGAAAGACTGGAAATAGTGGGGTTTCTTACAAGGATGTCTTGGCCTATCCAAGCAAAAGATATTTTGTGATAGTAAGCCCAAAGAACAGCAAACGCTAAGCAGAAAGGAAAAACTGCCAACGTCAGATGGGACATGGCTCCAAAGAAGGGTACTTTGATATATGACTCAGCAGCATGTTCAAACCATCTGAAACTGTAGTTCTTATGTCGTTAGTTTCATCCCGCTAAAAGTTGAAAAGATATATGTTATGGAAAACTTCAAAATAATTTCAAATTGTCACCCTCTTTTCTCAAATACCTAATGAAATACAGCATCATACTAGGAAATTATCCTCAAATTCATTAGTTATTAATCGGTTGAGAGCGCAGTATGGTGCAAGGTGATAATATAAAAGTCGTAAAATTTTCTAGCTGGACAATATTGCCGCAGATACGACGTCACAATGTCTCCAGTTAATTAATATAACTCAAAGATATTGAGCCCAAACTGTAAGAAAACATAAACAAGGATATGAACAGGTTGACAACAGATCCCCTGAATACTAATCTTATCTACAGCAGTTTTGGAGAAAAATAATAAATAGCAGAGGAAAAGGAGGAATCTTTTAAACGACGCATTCGATAAGCCAACTAAGCCCATGGGAAAAAATTTGGTGGGAGAAATACCCAGAAAACACACTATGTCAAACGAGAGAGAGAGAATCTATACTCTTTTCTTCGTTAAGCAAAGCAGTTATAGAAAATGAAGCATTAGACATGTGAGGGAAGATACATACCATGACAACAAAGCCACCAAGCAAGTTTGCAGTCCCTGTTGGTGCACAGAGATATTATGAGGTACAGCCACATCACAACACAAGCAATGATTAAATTATTTAGATATTGATTTTAACCTAGCAATTATTCATATGACACGTGCATAATAGTGCGATGAATGTTTCAATAGTTCATGAAGCTAAGCTAGGGACTTTATAAGGCCTCAAGTTAGGGGGTGGAGTGATGGAGAGCTGTTCAGAAAAATCAGAAGCTAATGGATACACGAGGTTAAAATGGATGCAAACAAATGGCAAAACGATATCAGCAAAAGAGTTTTTCAAAATATAAATTTATTATATTAATTCTTTTATATCTGTTCATTATGACCAAACGTCTGGAGATTCTGAGATCTTAAAACAATTTTCTTATGAACCAAATAAATTGATTCAACATGCACATGATTTCATAGACAACTATTTACAAATGCAAAGCCATTTGTCCATCTAAACAACCCAACATAAAGAGAAGAACAGGCAAACCTCTGCACCGCCGATGCAAAATAGAACCACGAGAACTTCAAGAAACCAGGAAGACATTAATTTGTAGAGCATAACCAAGAAACATGAAGCGATCACGACAAAGAGAATTGCAGCTGTAGTGTTAATATCTATGTAACCACTGGAACCAGTGGCTTCCGTCTGCAGCAACTCATCTGAACCATCCTGCAAATGAAGTATATTCAGAAAAACATTCCCCAAGGAGAAACTAGATAGAGAGGACTGTAGGAGACCTTCAACAGCTTATCATGCTCGATAGCTGCTTCTCGTGCAGTCCATGCAGACCAATAAGAAGCCACTAAGACAGTACCAACAGCCATAAGCCACAAAAATACTTCAGCGACGTCTACTACTGGTCGAAGTGGGGAATAAAGTTGCACAGATACTGAAATAACAGTAAGTTCACACTAAAATTGATTAAAATGGAATAGGAGGGAAAGAAAAACACGAAGGAATTGCTGATTACAAAATTGAAGAGATTAAGTACACACCTGAGATGTGGTTCTTCAAATTTCTCTCAATACTATCACCAGCATCTTGAGGGAGCATGACAGCAGGTATGCCTATGGTTACATCAGTTTCATTCTCCTCACAGACCATCTTGAAAAGTTCTGAAAAAATGGGAATTCTCTTTTTCAAAAACAAAAAAGAACTTTTGGATTTTTATAAGAATTTAAGAAATATATTTTAAAATGGGGAGTTGCGATTGAGCCATTCAATCAGTTAAGTCCATCAACCTAATGGACTTGGAAACAAAAAACTATAGAAGCGATTTGGTGGGCCCAATGATTCAACGCCTAGCAACAAAAATTAAAAACAAAAACAAAAAAGGAGACCTCCGTTGAGTAAGCGACAGACACAGTTTCAGTCTTATAACAAGCCAGCTAAAGTTTAGGGGCTCTTAGAAGAACCGTTTTCTTGGGGATAACAAACAGAAAAAACATGTATAAATATATAGAGATTGAGGTAGATAAAAAAAAGTCTTTTTTTTTTTTTTTTTTTTTTTTTTTTTAATATAAGAGATCGAGCTTTCATTTTGTTGAGTAATCGAGCTTTTATAGATCTCTCCCAACCTCTAAAATTTCTATGATGCTCTCAAGCCAAATCTCCCAGACAACCACAAAGAAGCAAGCTTGCCACAGAAATTTATCCTTCTCCCTAAAGGAGGAAAAAAGTATAACCACCTCTATTATAGCCCTACAATTCCTATTCGACGCTAAAGAAACACCAAAAGCCCCTGAAAAAGGGAACCAAATAAAAAACGAAAACTTGTGGTTCAATGACGTATGGTCAAGATCTTCTGCCACTCTCTGTGAGGGAACCATGAGGCCCGAAAAAGAAGGGAGAATATCTCTACACATAATCTATGGTATTAGCTCTCCTATGTAAGCCATGTCAAGCAAAAAACTTAACCTTCCAAAGCAAGGGAAAATGATGAAGCTTATAATTTAAACGACTGGGAGGAGTGTTTTATTTTAGGTAACTGCTTGTATTTTTCCAGAATGTTGGATTAGTTAGCAGTTAGTCAAGTTTTAGTTGGTTGTTCAGTTGTTTGTTACATTTATAGCCGTTGAAGGCTTGGTTCTTAAGGTGTTTTTTCTATTTGGCTATATTGAGGAAAGTAGGTAAGTTACAAATTTTTTGTGTTAATAAGTGAAAAAGAACGCAATAAAACTCACTAAATCCCATTTAAACAGTCCCTAATCTTATATTTAATCATTTTTACCGTTCCTTTCCAGCCAGTACCAGGCAGAGCTTCCTAAGCATTTAACAAGAGAACGTCATCCTTAAGTGGAAATCTCAACCCAATAAATAACTGAGTGAGAACTCCTATCATTTCCTTTGGAAAACACCAGGCAACTCAGAAATTAAGGATATGAGTCCAACATCTAAGCACAGACATAATGTATAAAACATGATTAACACCCTCTCCACTATTTTTGGAAGTCGGCACAAAAGAGGAGAGAAGTTTGGGCGAGGATTTCTTCTGTAGATCTTTTTCCTTATCTTCTTCTTGTTTCCCTTTTATAAGAAATAAATTTCATTTAAAGTGAAGAATACATAAGAGAGGACAAGAAATCTTCGCAAGGAGCTTTCAGAAACACTTCAGAGTTGGAATTGCCTTCAATTTTAGTCTCTTTCAATGATTTATAGTGTGTAACGAATCTTGAATCTCCTCTTGAGTCCATCATTTTATATAGTTATTTGGCTGCACGACACTACAGTCCGCAACTCCCGTTGAGTTCAGCAACTTCAGAGTTAGAATTGCGTTCAATTTCAGTCTCTATTAGTGATTTATAGTGGGTAACGAATCTCAAATTTCCTCGAGTCCATTATTTTATGCAGTTATTTGGTTATAAGCCTTGGTTTCTATTGTATAAAGGATTGAACTGCTCGCTGGGGTCAAGAGACCTATTTTTGGATAAGTACTGGTTTTGGTAAATTTCCAAAGCCCTTTGGTTATGGTTAAAATGTCACAGTAGTGTTTGGACCCAGGATTGGTTTTAATATTGGGACTTTTGTATTAGGAGTGGACTAAAGAAATTATAAATCAAAGGAGAATAATCTTATTGTTGTGAATCAATTGAGGTAAGTGGTTCTAGTGTTGGAATGCCTTAGGACTAGGTTGGGTGTTTTCTTGTAGCATGGATAATAATGTGTTTCCTAAAAATCGCAAGTCAGGAATAATATGTGGTGAAAACAAATGTGTGTATGCCATGTATATTATGAGAACGTTGTTATGCATGAAAGATTTGGTGCGTTGCATTGTGTTAATGAACTAATGCTTTCTTATACGTGGAACCTCATACATTTGTGTATTCATAAAAGTCATGAAATGTAAAACGTGTTCCATTCTTTTCTATATGTTTAGATTGCATAAAAGTGATGCATGTCCAAAGGCGGTATAGGCATGAAATTGATTTATGTAGAGTCAATGCGTATGAAAGTCATGTACAAAGTGATGCATACCTGGTGAGTCCTAGAAAGTACGAAAGTGATGCTCACCTAGTAAGTTCAGTGTACATGGAACTATGTGTATAAAAGTGACGTGATTCTTAAGAAAAGAAAAGAAGTGGAACCCAATGCCAAGTTTTCGGTTCCACCATAGTCATGTAGTCTTAGTCATTATTGCATGTGTATGCATTTCCTAACTCGGGTCACTAACCCACTCCCCCTGGATATTTTAATACTCAATATCTTTTACATTTCTTTTTTCTCAATAAGGACAAGGGCGTCCTAAGCAACTAACAGTGTTAGCTATAGAGGCGGGTAGCCAGGATAGAGTTGATTCCGCATCAGTTTTCTATGTGCTTTTTTTTTTTTTAAATGTTCTAAGCAAGTTTTTTGTTAGAAATAAGGATGAGATTTATGCTTTTAAGCTTTAAACTGTATGTTTTATTTCTATTTGATTAAGTCCTGAAAGACTTCCATAGCATACATGTGGTAATGATTCGGTCTGGTCATATTTTAGAAGTCAGGTCGTTATAGAGCATCTCAGTCTTTCCAGTTCGGTGGCATTTCCATTTTTTTACCTTCATCCTGGGGGCATATCTTGATAGTTTTCTGAGGTTGTGTTTTGTTCCCTCTTCCTCTCCAGTTCATGCATCCTTCACACTTCCATATTCGTAGTGAAAGTTATATTCATTTCATAACAAAATAAATTTTTAGAAAGAATACGAAAATGATCATGAGTGGTATCCACAACTTGTTATTATGGTATACATATATCTAACCTGACCATTGCAAAGAAAAGTAACCTCAAAAGATCTTGCAGCCAAGAACAATAAGGAAAAGAAAATGTGTAGGTACCTTTACTGTTATTAATGATGAGGATGGCTGAAGCATTAGCATTTTCTGCAATATTTGCCTTCTTTGTGAAACTACAGTTTCCACGTCGTACCAAGATCACCTCCCCAGTCAGCTACAAGCACACCGAACAGTTCGATTTCAAATCAATGGAACTTTGAAGTATAAATATCAGAAAATCTTACCTTATTCTTAGGCCTACTACAACAATCAGGAGGATCTGCCAGAGCAACTCTAGTATGAGTAGCATGTTTTTCCTTTGATTCCAAGGTCGGGCCAAATCGAGCACCAACACCAACATATTCAATGGCCGCTGCACCATTAACCCAAGTAGGGACTTTCACCTAAACAGAAAAATCAATGAGCTACAATATGTGTGTAGGATAAACTGATTACAATCCTCAAAATTATCACTATTTGAACAAGCAATCGATTCTACCACCAACATCCATCCATTGAATCTAACTCGCATCCCAATTCAACAAGCCTAATTCTAATTGTTTTGTTCCGAACTAAACAACATGACGGTTCGTCCTATTCAAATATTCACAACCAAGAAACACTCGATTCTCTTTCGGGTAGACCCTGAAAGGAGAAGAAAGGCTGGAATGCCAACAGGCATCTATTATTGAATTCACCCGACCCGATAGTACTCCAAAAATGTCAAAGTCACTGAATGGGTAAGTCGTCAATCCCTAAATCGGCTATGTACCCATAACAAGATACAGCATAACAAGCAAGCATCATTTTATTAGTTCGTTGCTTTGTCATAGTGTCAGCAGCCAAATAGACTCGAGCAAAAAATGAATAATCAAATACATTTGGGAGACAGAGAGGGAACAAATGAAGAACCTCCATAAGCTAAGCCTGACACACAAATCATAAACTCGACCATCAACTCCAAATATTTTCATTTGTTTTCAATTAATAGTCCAATACCCAAATTTTGCAATCATCAAATCCACACAATTCGAGTAGCAATAACAAAATATTCAAATTGAAACTTCCAAATAAGTTGAAATCAAGAACAAGAAGTAGAGAATAAGCGAAAGTGCTAACCAGAACGAAATTATTCTCACAACCAGGGCGCGCGGGTGCGACAGTGTCCTGATGAACTATATCCCCAGCAGAAACCAGCCTCAAAGTCAGCAACAAACCCAAAAGCACCGCAGTAATTACATCTTCCCGCGAATTCATCGCGGCCCAACAACCCCAGAACCAATTCCAATCCAAGATCCGAATCAAGTATTAGGGCTTTAACAAAGTGAATTCTCTAACAGAGAGAGAGAGAGAGAGAGAGAATCAAGGTTTATAGAAGAAGAAGAAGAAGAAGATCACAGGAAGCTACAAAAGAGAGAGAGAGAGAGAGAGAGATAGGGAGATCGGTTGAGCCTTCAAACTTGAGTTTGATTTTGTATTGGGTCTTCGTTGGTATGGGCAAGAGAAACGAAAATGAACAGAAAACGGCGTGTACAAGAAGCGTTGAGTTGAATTTGGATTCCCTCTTGGCTCTTGTACTGGGTTTTTCATTTTTAGAGCGATGAAATGAAGAATCCATCCATACCCGTTGCTGTTTATCCGTATAATCCACGCGTCACTGTGGCGTGGAGAACTGCTCAGGAGCTGACTCCATTATTGTCCTTTTTGTTGAGGATTATTGGGATTGGGAGTGTCCCACATTGGTTAATTTAGTGGAAGATCATGGGTTTATAAGTGAGGAATACTATCTTCATTGGTATGAGGCCTTTTGGGGAAGCCCAAAGCAAAGCCATGAGAGCTTATGCTCAAAGTGGACAATATCATACCATTGTGGAGAGTCGTGATTCCTAACACTTTTCCCCAACCTCACGACCTCCATTATTGTACTCTCAACAATTCATTGATTCCTATACGGAAAAACAAAAGCCTTTCTTCTTCAGTTTCCTCAATTGCTCTAACAATCCTTCAAAAGTTTGAGCAAGTTCTAGTGTTCTTAAGGTATTAATTAACGTTTTCCAGTGTAATTAAGAACATTTTCTTGTACTTCAGTTGTAGGTAGGCATTTGCTTATGATTATTATACATTACTTTTGCACTTTAATCTAAATTATTTGATAATATTTTCTATTTTCTTATTATTATTGGAAAAGCCATAATTATCGTTTTCTCGTGTAATTACGGTATTAATTTTGAGTTTGTCAATGATCAAAGCAGTTGAACTTTACACTCGAGTTGAGAAAGAGAGCTAAGCCCTGGAGAGAAGGGTTTAATGGGTCATACGAGGCGGCTCTCACGTACGGTTAGGGAGCCGAGCCCCAACACAGGAACTTGGGTCAACACTTATTTAATAGTCACCCATCAATTAGAAGCGGGCAAGATGGTGATGAATTGTGATTGGTCCAAACCCACAACCGTCCGAAATTTTTTTACAAAAACACAAAGAATGTGATTCACCAAGAACATATCTAACCATTTTACATTAGTGTAATAGGTAGTACGTGCTTTGCTAATTTTTTTTTTCTTAAGCTTAAACTAATTGTTATCCTAACTTAATTAAATCTAATTTTTTTTGTATTTTGAAATAAGTTAGGTTATCAAATTTTAACTTATATTTTATTTTTTTAAAATATTATTTGGCCCCATAAGCATGGGATGTATTTTCTTTTATTTATTATAATTAAAATCTGGAAATAGATATTTCAACTATGACTTAAAAAAAAATGTTATTGATAATATTTATGTAAATGTATAATTAAAACAAAAGGCTGATAATATTTAAAAGTTATATAATACCTTAGGTAGGATGAAATAATAAATTAATAAAAATAGCATTTAACTTTTTCTCAACCATATTTTTAAATGGTAAAAAAGTTTCAATAATATCCTTAAACTAAATTAAAAAATAATAATAAAAAAAATCCTTTAAATTTTTAATAGTGTTTTTGTAATGATTGGTATTTTTTAAAATAAGAACTCATGAAATTATAGAAGTAAAGTTAACCTCCTTTACTTTTATAAATAAAAAATAATAAAAAAATTATTACCATCAATATATATATATATATATAAAATGCATGACGTCGTCTCATAGAGTATCTCTAAATTTTTTAATATTATTTTTCAGAGTTCATGAGTTTTTTTCATACTTGGTAGGATAAGAGTATTTTAAAAAAAAATTAAAATCTAAGAATATTTTAAAACAAAATATTAACGTTTCATTTCAGACTAATCCTAAGAAAATTCCTGAATTTTTTTTTAGTTCAAACTTTTTTTTAGACTTCTTTTAAAGTTTATAAATACCATTTAAATTTTTTTAAATTTAGGAGTAGTAAGATAAAGTGCTATATTTAAAAATATTTTTATTAATTTAATTCTTTTGGACTGTACTAAACAAATTTAAAGAAAATATTTAAGAAATTTGTTTTTTATTATAAAAAAAAAATTGTAATGAAGTTTGAGTCCTTTTTTTTTTCTTAAAAAAAAAAGATTATTTCACACATGTTAATGCGTTCAAACCACGCTCGGGATCAAAAAGTATAAGCGCGTGGGGAGACAATGAGAGGTCGGTGACTGGCTACCGTCTGAACATGTTCCAACCTCCGTATTCAGCCGTACATAAAAAAATTGTGCCTTATTGCAGGCTGATCCGACTTCACGTCGTAGTTATCACATTCTAACCAATCAGTACCAACTACGTGTCCAATTTGTGATCTCGTCCGCATTTGATTCGAACCCCTTTTCTTTTAATTGGTAAATACAGAGCCCGCACATTGCCATTTAAATTTCTTGTTTTTTTTATATAATTTATGGTAAATTTTTGAAAGAAAAACTTCTCACCTTTTGGGGAATTGGATCCTTTAACTTTGTATTATAAAATTATTTAAGAAGAATTATTTGATAAAAACTTAAAATATTTATTTCAAAATATCCCAATGACTTTTAAATATTAATAGTGAAAATTTAAAGATAAAAATGTAAGATCTTCTTGAGACTCTGAAAAGTTCAACTTAAAATTCAACAGTAAATATGTAACATTTTAAAATTTAATGATCAAATTTAAACTAAACCCGATCAAATTTAAACTAAACCCGAAAGTTAAGAGTAAAAATGTAATATCTTAAAACTTATGGTCTAAATGAAAACTCAATACGACAAAGTAAGAGAAAAGAAATAGATAGGGATCCACTCCAGGAAAACTGGATCAAAGTAAGTCTATCACGTTTCAAGAAAAACCTTCTCGTTCGAGATAAAAGTCTAGCACAAATCCTACTCACAACGACATTCCAATCCAAAAGAGATCTAGGATTACACCCGAGTGGGAGGCACAGGAAAGAGGGAAACGAGCTAACTTCACACCCAACCAAGGCTTGCATGTTAGCACCACCAACTAGATTATTGAAAAAAATAATCCCTAACCAATCTAATTATTTCAAACAAACAAAAAAAAAAAAATTATCGTCCCTCGGAATACCTTGCAAAGTCATTCAAAAGATGCCCTAACAAGTTCAATCATACCAACATAAATGTAACGACCCAAGTCCACCACTAGCAGATATTGTCCTCTTTAGACTTTCTCTTTCGAACTTCTTCGTTCTTCTTTATAACCGACGTAGGATCTCACAATAAATGAACAAACTACCTTCTAAATCAAATACCCTCTTGTCTAAGACCAAATAAGATGTTATGTTCTATCATTTTTAACTATCAGACAACTGGTTTGATAATCAAGAACATTCCCTACCTACAAAAATAAACTACCTTCGTTTTTTCTTGGTCCACAAAGGAGGCATAGTTACTCGAGTTGGTGCTCGCTTCTTATCGAACATGGCAGTTTCACTCTCTTCTTCATCATCGTTGTCGTCGTCATCTTCATTGTTAACTACAGGAGTATCCTCCAACATCTTTCTAGCAGCTTGCTTTTTCCCAGCGTCCAACTTGGCATATAATTTTCTATCAAGTGGGTCATTAGAAGGTCCATTTCTGAACTGGCTACTTATTTTGGCTCCAAGTCCAAGTCTACAGAAACAGGTGCAGAGTTAGCTAGAAAACAGCCTAATGCGATAGTAAAAGATCCAGATAGTTGAGTACTGACCTAGGAGGTCGATTTTCGGGTTCTACCACGGTTGATTTATTATCATTTGCAGTTTCTTTCCATTCGCAATTTGTCATCTTACTCATCAACTCCGCTGCCTGCACGTAAGATGGATACTCCGTTTATCAAATATCAGGACAATTCATTCGAAGATCTGAGATCAGAGCATTATCTTATCTAGTTGACATTTTAGTGAGCTCATGTTGCAACATAATAAGCTTAGAGTGTGCCAAATTTCTCTACAAGATTTGAAGTTTTGTCAACAGAAAACTGAGGAAAAGTTGAAAGCTATCCAATCAAACAACAATGAAGGAGAACGCAAATAAGAACAAATTCAGAACCATGATGAACTGAGTAAAGAAATTTTAATTTATTACCAATTTCGCTGCGTCATTCAACTTAATAATTTCGGGAGGTCTAGATTTCTGCGGCCTTTCCATGTTGCTACTCATTGACCTTGCTGCTGCAACTTCAAGACCGCTATACTGCAAATAATCAGGCAATCTACGATGAAATTGTAAGGATTTCTGCAGGAATTTTGAACTTAAAAACCGTCACGGAATGAAACGCCCATACGTTTTCTAATATCAATATCAAGAATCCAAAATACACACTGCAACCCTAAATAATCTCACTAGAATTTTCAGTGGGCTACTTAATCAACTCCACATTTATTAAGCAAAAAAATCGTACAATAATCAAACAATACAGCGCACGAGTACCCGAGTAAGAGGCCAGTAACGAATTTTCGGGGCGCTAAAAATCCTAATGATCCGAAATAAGGGTTTTCAGAACTAATTGAGCAGAATTGTAAACTCAATCGATGTAAGCTGTTGGAAAGAGGGATAGTGAAAGAGATAGGAATGGATAAATTAGAAGAATGCTGCAGTGCTTTATTAATGTCTAAAGACTTGATGCTTACAGAGTCACACAATTCCAGTATTTATAGCTAATACACTGGACCAGAAATAGTAAATCATAGAAATCTAGATAAACTCAAATCTATTAACAATCTCCTAAAATCTTGGTAGTTTGAATATTTGAATCATTAACTACCCTAAATCATATCTTCATTTTGAATACTTTGAATCATATCTCAACACTCCCCATGATTCAAAGTTGCAGATGTAAGTACAGAGCTTTTCTTCTGACAAGGCCTTTGTAAGTATGTCTGCTTTAACCCGTACATTGTCTGTCTCAGCTTGTATACCTTTTGTTTCTTTGTCTTCCTTTATGAATCCCTCTGGCTGTCTTACATAAACCTCTTCTTGTAAATCTCCATAAAACTTTTCGTTTGGTAGGTCATCCATATCCCATGTTTCATCTTTCTTAAAAGACTGCATCTCCACTGTCATGACTTTCTTCCCGTCTTCTTTTTCAGTTGCTTCTTCATAATTCATAGGGTCTGAAACAGTAAGAGCAAATTGACATGATGCATATATGTCAGCTAAAGATTTATACTTCCTCGGAGATGTCTCATCTGAAAGTTCTTCAAGAGAGGAATTGTTGTTCAATGATTCTGAAGATGATGAATTTGACACACTTTGTGTTGCAGTGGATGCACTGGGAGATGCACTGGAGTTGACCCTTGTCTCTTCATTTGGGGAAACTTCAACTGTAATCTTTTGCTGCTCATGTTCTTTACTCCAATCCCAACTCACGTTTTCATTAAATATTACATCCCTTCTAACTAAAATCTTTTCACTAATGGGGTTGTATAGTTTATATGCCTTTGATTGAGTACAATAGCCAATGAAAATGCATTTTTCAGATTTTTCATCAAGCTTTTGACGAGTTTAAGGATGTTTCAAAGCATAAGCAACACAACCAAAGATTCGTAAATGACTTACAGATGGTTTCCTTCCATGTCATGCTTCATAAGGAGTTCGATTCATAACCGCCTTTGTTGGTGAGATGTTTAATAGATAAACAGATGTTGCTACGGCTTCGGCCCAAAATTGGTTTGGAAGTCTCCTTGCTTGTAACATACTTCTTGCCATCTCCACAATAGTTCGATTTTTTCGTTCAGCGATTCCATTCTGTTCTGGAGTGTAAGGAGCTGTTAATTCCCTTTGGATGCCCTCTTCTTCACAAGAGAGATTGAAATCTTTAGATATGAACTCGTCACCTCTGTCTGTGCGAAAACTTTAATGTGACAGCCACTTTGGTTCTCTACCATAGCTTTAAAAATCTGGAACTTCTGAAAAGTTTCTGACTTATGTTGTAGGAAGTAAACCCAGCTCATGCGACTATAGTCATCAACGAATAGTAAAAAGTATATACTTTCACCCAAGGACTTCGTTTGCATTGGCCCACATAAATCAGCATGAATTAGTTCTAGATAATGTGAAACTCTTTTAGCTTTTCCAACAGGAAAGGACTTCCTAGTCTGCTTGCCATAAATGCATCCTTCACATAAATTAGTTGAGTCAATTTTTGGTAATCCGAAAACCATACCTTTATCCCTGAGTATTTTCAGGCCGTTCATATGAAGATGTCCATATCTGAGATGCCATAATGTTGAATCATCTTTAATGCTAGCAGTAAGAGCAAAATCCTCCATGTTAGAAATATCAAGTGGAAACATCTTATTTGAAGTCATGGCAATTTGAACTTTATGACCTTTTCCTTCAACTTGCATCTCTTTTGTATTTCCAAGTTACACCTTAATCTTTTGCGTCTCATCAAGCTCTTTGAATAAGGATTTGGTGCCTGTCATATGGTTCGAGCATCCGCTATCAACAAACCATAAGTCACCTTTTCTTGGATTAGTATCCATGCACGCCATAAGCAGCTTTTCTTCTTCTTCTTCATTCTCTGCTGCAAAATTCATTCGTTGATTTTTATACCAACAATCAGATTTTGTGTGCCCATACCTTCTGCAATAGTAACATTGTATGACATTTCTTTGTTCATTGAATTGTCTCTGTCCATCACTTCTCCACCTGTTATCACGACCACCATGGAAGTTGCGAAATCCTCCTCTTCCACGACTTCTACCTGCTAAATGAATATTTTCTCTTTCGTTATTGGTTGTCTCCTTTACTTGTAGTGCCTTTTTTTCGTTCCTTTCTGATGCTCTATTGATTCTTGCCTCATGAGCCTGAAGTGAGCCCATCAGTTCATCAATGGAGAGTATGGATAGATCCTTAGCTTCTTCTATGGCAGCCACCACATGGTCAAACTTTGAAGTCAAGCTTCTCAACACCTTTGCAACAATTGTTTCGTTTGAAATTTTCTCTCCATAGGTACGCATCTGACTGACTATTGCCATTGTTCTTGGCAAAAAATCAGCAATTGATTCGCCATTCGTCATGAGTAGAGTTTCAAAATCGCGTCTTAGGGATTGCAATTTCACTGTCATGACCTTTGAATCTCCTAGAAACTCCTTCTGTAGAATTGACCATGCCTGCTTTGATGTGGTTGCTGCTGCAATTCGTGAAAAGATAGTCTCATGAACTGCTTGCTGAANGAATAATGAATAGAGCCTTGGCATCGTTTTTCTTGGTTTCTCTTAGTCTCTCCTTTTCTTCTATTGTGGGTTCTAATACATCAGCAAACCCGTGCTCCACCAAGTCCCATAGCTCCTGTGATCTGAGCAAGGTCTTCATCTTGATGCTCCACCACTCGTATTTCTCACCATTAAATATTGGTAACAACGGTGCAGAGGAAGAAAAACCAGCTACTGCCATTTTTGTTTTGTGAAAGAAAATAATCACTCGCCCTCGTGTTGAACGAACTTGGCTCTGATAACAAAATTGTTGGAAAGAGGGATAGTGAAAGAGATAGGAATGGATAAATTAGAAGAATGCTGCAGTGCTTTATTAATGTCTAAAGACTTGATGCTTACAGAGTCACACAATTCCAGTATTTATAGCTAATACACTGGACCAGAAATAGTAAATCATAGAAATCTAGATAAACTCAAATCTATTAACAATCTCCTAGAATCTTGGTAGTTTGAATATTTGAATCATATCTAACTACCCTGAATCATATCTTCATTTTGAATACTTTGAATCATATCTCAACATAAGAACCCCAATCGAGTTGATTAAACTAGATTTTACCGCTTGTAAGTCGCGCCGGGAGGAGAGGGTTGCTGTAAGGATGTTCGTGGGGGTCGGCCGCCTTCCAGGTGAGTCTATCGCTGTCGCAGGATATGGTTCGACAAGGGGAGTACGTGCTTGCCGGAGAAGAGTGGGTGCCGCCGGAGGGTGAGGGAGCGAGGGAGAAAGGACAGAAAGGCGCAATTTTATTGAATAATTTCTATAACTCGATTCAATCGTTGGAATTATAATTTTTTTTTGGATTTTTAAAGTTATTTTTAAACATTTGTATTTTCATTATATATTTTTAAAAATTACATTTTAAATATTTCCAAATTTATTTTTAGTAATAAATAAATAAAAAATAATTATAGATTACATTGATGAGTTTTATGTACTTTGAAGAATAACATTTGGGAATGTTAAATAATTTATAACCAATGGTAGTGATAATGTTTGATATCTGAGTTTTATGATATTTTAGTTATTAATTTAATATATATTATGGATAAATAATTTTTTTTAACAATAACCCGGCAACTCGACCCAACCTGAATCTAGTTGGGTTTGGTTGTAAACTCTATCTAAATTGCTCGAGTCACACACTCAACTAACTCAAAATTCCAGGTTAGTCTAAAAGATTTTTCTAACTCAACGTTTATACACCCCTACTTTTTTTTAGATGGATACGTGTTCTTTGCTCGAGAAGAAAGATAATTTAAGTAAGTGACTATGCATTTTCATCGAACCGATTAAAAAAAAGGGTACAATTTCCCGTGCAACTTTAACCTAAAAGGTAAATACATTCTACAAATAGGGAGAACCCTGTGTCCCAACTAAAGACATAGTTTTTATACAAATTGTGACCATACAATATAAACAAACAACTAAACATTTCCTTTTCTTGGTAAGAGAGGAGGGTCCCTACTCTTGGGTTCAGAGGGACCTATCAGCAAAAAGAACATCTTCAATCCATGCCACAACGTTGAATGCCAGCCCTTCCAACACTCTCGAGTAACTCTCCAATACTGCTTGTCCCACGTCCTACAACATCAAATCTTATTAGTATCAGGATTCTAAAATGGGTTTAATAGATCTTTAAACGTTTAATTTAGTGCATATTTGATCCATAAATGTTTAATTTTGTATCTTATATGCACTTTTAAAAATTAAAAAATCGAGCACTAATGTAAGTGGACAAGACATATACTCTTAACTTACCCTGTTGTATTGAATCTTGCTAGTGTCTAAGGTTGTTTGAGAAAGTTCGGGGAACCGTTGTTTCAAGGACAAAAGCAAGCTCTCAGCTCTTTCGGCTAAGATAGTGTTCTTGTCACCTTTATCACCTTCAGCCATTAGATCTTTTACCAATTCCCACGATGATTTTGAGTGGCTTAGACATGCTTTCCTTCTCCATGTATACATCGAAGCCTCGATTCGGTCTGCAAGTTCGAGCGCATCGTGTTCAGATCCTATGTTCAAGCAATCGAGCAAATGATTGGGCGAGAATTTGTCAGCACTATACATATAACGGTACATCGTATCGCCTATACTCGTCTTTCCACTCTGAAAAAATGAAAAATGGATTGTTTCGTGAAAACCAATCAAAAAACGGATTTACATGGGTCGAGAGTAAAGGACTACGATCGGTCGATTAAAAGACTAACCTTTGGAAGAGTGTCGATGTATGACTCAGGAATATCCATTTCAGCAAGAATAGTACTGTTAATAGCCATAGCAGCTTTGTGGATTTGATTCGCAAATTCACGGTTATTTCTTAGTTGTTTCCGTGCTTTCTCTGATAGACCACATGAAGGAATGCAAGGAACTGGCAACCACCATTTTTCTTCTTTCTGCAACGAAAGTCGGCGAAAAGAAGCCGATTTCGAACGGTTTGAGTTCGAGTTCGACGACATGCTTCCTTTTTCAGCATACCAAAACTCGGTATCGTGAAAACTGTCCAAAATGTCCTGCCAAAACCCAAACAAGATTGATAAATCACTCTCAAAATGTTCAACCAAAGTATTATTACAGCGTTCTTATAGTGTTTTACCAAGAGCATCATATCAAGCTTTTCCAATGCCGGAAGGTTTAGGTATATATCTGACCTTTGTCTCCTGTTCAAAACCTGAAAAAACCCCATCATTAAAACCGACATCCTAGCCGACAGACAATTTTGTTCTAAAACAGAACCAATTTTGTTCTGAAAAAGACAGAATTGTCACCTCCATTGTTGTTCCATCGTCCAAGGTTTGAGATTCAGTGAAGAACTCAAGAATGTAATCACAAACAGATAACAGACAAGCCATTTCTCTCTTCCACATCGCCTTCTTCTCCGCCGGCAACGGCTCCAGTTTCAGATTCTGTCCGAACACCGTCGCTGATCAGACCAAAAAACAGAGCCAAAAGTTAAGACCCAGAATCAAAAAAAGTTAAAACAGTTTGAAAAAAGAAAAATCTGACCATAGAGATTAGTAATGGTGTTTGAGATTGTAACCGCCGTGCAAACCCCTTTCCCACTTCCGGACATGTCTTCTCCGAGCAAAAGCTTCGCAAATCTCTCCTTCATCATCTCTGTTTCTGCGACAATGTTAAAAAAACTTGTGATTTTGTAAGAAGGGGGAGAAAATTCACAAAACCCACTCACCGGAATCCATGGCGTCTTGATCGTCGGCTTTATCTCCGGCGGTGAGTTTACATTTTCTGGCGGGAATCGCTGGAGAGGGCTCAGTGCAGAAACTGGTATCGTCGGTGGTGGGGTCGGAGAAGGCAGAGGCGTCGGAGCTGGTTCTGCAGTAAGAGAAAGAGTAGGCGAGGCTGGGCGGAGATTGGCCGGAAGTTTCAGAAACGGTGGATGGGTCATTTAGATCCATGGAAGAGGAGGAAGGGCAGAAACCCAGATGAAATTTTTGGTCGGAGATGGAGAATTTCTCCATTGGAATCTCTGGTTTGGTTAATAAATTTGAATTTTGAAGAAGAAGAAGAAGAGAGTTAAAAGGATTTTTGAATTGCTATTCCCTCCTTGTGGGTTGCTTTCTTTTCCCTTTTTCTTTCTCTGAAATTTCTTTTTGTTTCTTTTGTAAAAAGAGAGGGAAGCAGCTCTGCAACTTTAGGACCAGAGAAAACAGGGGAATTCCGCCATGGAAATGGAGTTTATACACAATTTCAAGCTTTCAAATCCAGAGCGATATTGTAAATATATATTGTCTATCTAAATTTTTATTTATTTATTCAATTTTCGGTATAATATTACAAATTTCAAAATAATTTTAATTTGGTTCTTAGGTTAATTTTTATATTAATTAATTATTGTCACTAATTTATTATTACTATTATTATTAAAATTAATTAAAAATTTTACATTATAATATTTAATTTAGTTAATTTAGAGTATTAAAGGATAAAATTGAAATTAAACTCCAAAATTAGTAAAAATGTAAAATTTTTAAATATATGGATTAAATAAAATATATATTCATAATTTATGATGGAGCAATTTTTTCATTAATTAATTTGTATTAAATTAAAAAAAAAATCATTTATAAGCTTGAACATAAGATACCAATAAAATTATTAATGATTTTTTACTTTAATCAATTATATAATTCATTTTTATAATGGAAAATAATTAAAAATTATTTTCTAACCATTAATTTTTAAAATTTTAAATATGCACCAAACAATAATAAAACCAACCACATTAAATTAAAATATTCTCGAAATTTTAGTCTAAATTTTCAAAAGAATATTTTAATTAAAATATCCTATTTTATTTTCCAAAAATTTAGACACAATAATTTGCTCTTCTTTCAATTTTCTTTTTTTTAAAAAATAATTTTTCATATATATATATATATATATATATATGAAAAAAATGAAGAAAAAAAGAATAATATTTAAATAGATAATGTGAAAGAAGTTGCATGGTCGTGAGGAATACGTGCCGTCCACTTTCTTAAAGAGTTCTGGAAATATATATTAATATTTTATATTATATATACACACACGATGGGATTTGACTTTTATTTAAACACTTTAATATTTAAATTTATATTAAACTAAAAAAAATAAAATTATTACACATTTTAGTCGTGATATTTAATTAATTTTTATTTTTTTTTAGTTTAATAGGTATCAAATTTTAAATCTTTTTAAAACATAATAATTTATGCTTAATTAAATTTAATAAAAATAAATTATATGATAAATTAGTTAAATTATTATTTTTTTTAGTCTATATCGATAGTGGATTGATGTAAAAAAAATTACACTTTTTAATATTAAATAAATAAATAATATTATTATAGCTAATATCATATCGATTTTGTTTTAAGGTAGAAGTCTCAATAGTAAAATTTAGATTATTTGAAGTCAGATTGTGAGTTACATTAAGCCACGAGACTTAGCTATTAAATTTTCAGTATTCTAATAATTCATGTGGTCGGGTCAAATCAATAGGTTGACCATTGGATTAACCTATTAAATTTGCCCCAAATTTTCTTCCAACCTTACAATACAAACCGTGTGCCTTTAGTTTTCATTTTTTTTAAAATTCATTTTGGTCCCAATTTTGAGGCAATTCATTTAATTTTGGTCCATGAATTCTAATATATTTAATATTCAATATTTGATTTCTTTTTCAAAAAAAGAAATTATTTCATATCACCCAACTAACTCATTTACTGTTATTATCCATGATTAATGCCAAATATTGATTATCAACTTAACTATATCAAAAATTTAAATTCATATTTTAAAATTTTAAGAATTAAAATAAAATTTTAAAATATGTTATCGATAAAAGTAAAAATATTGATTGATTGTTATTGTTTACTACTTTTTTATAAGTTATATTTAAAACAAACGAGTGGGAACTTAGGGTTCTTTTTTTTTTTTCAAATAATTAAAAATATCAATTGATCAAACGTTATTATATTATTTTTTTTATAAGTTATATTTAAAGCAAACGACTAGGAACTTAGGGTTCTTTTTTCAAAAAATAATACTTGATAAAAATATACCCAGGACTTGAACCTGAAACTCTCGGATGAGAGTTGAGTATGAGAGCCAAGTATCCTAACCAACTACACTACAATAGAATTGCTCTTCAGTCGGTTGTTATCATTTTATTTTTTTTATTTTTCACTCAAATTCCGTTGCCGAGACTTGCACCCAGGTCTCTATGGTGAGAGCCGAGTATCCTAACCAACTAGAGTACAACGAAATTGCTCTGGTTTGTTTTCGTAAAAAAGAAATAACAAACGAAAAACTCAAAATCCGTTGCCAGGATTTGAACCTGAGTCTCTCGGGTGAGGGCCGAGTATCCTAACCAACTAGACTACAACAGAATTGCCCATCGGTCGGTTGTTATGATTTTTTTTTTTTTCCAAGGTAGATTGACAAGGCACTGCCGATGGTTCGTTTTCGTAAAAGAGAAATAACAAAAGAAAAGGTCAAATTCCGTTGCCGAGACATTAACCCAGGTCTCTCGGGTGAGAGCTAATTATCCTAACCAACTAGACTACAACGGAATTGCCCATTGGTCAGTTGTTATGATTTTATTTGATTTTATTTTTTCAAGGTAGATTGAGATTTTATTTTTTTTATTTTTCCAAGGTAGATTGACAAGGTACTGCCGATGATTCGTTTTCGTAAAAAATAAATAACAAACGAAAAACTCAAATTTCGTTGTCAAAACTTGAACCCGGGTCTCTCAGGTGAAAGTCAAGTATCCTAACCAACTAGACTACAACAAAATTGCATATTAGTTAATTGTTATGATTTTATTTATTTTTTTATTTTTTCAAGGTAGATTGACAAGTCACTGCCGATGGTTCGTTTTCGTAAAAGAGAAATAACAAAAGAAAAAGTCAAATTCCGTTGCCAAGACTTGAACCCGAGTCTCTCAGGTGAGAGCCGAGTATCCTAACCAACTAGACAACCACAAAATTGCACATCAATTAGTTGTTATGATTTTATTTTTTTTATTTTTCCAAGGTAGATTGACAAGGCAATTTCGTTGCCAGGACTTGAACCAGGGTCTCCCGCCGAGTATCCACAATAGAATTGCCCATCAATCGGTTGTTATGATTTTATTTTTTTTATTTTTCCAAGGTATATTGACAAGGCACTGCCGATAGTTCGTTTTCGTAAAAAAGATTAACAAATGAAAAACTCAAATTCCGTTGCCAGGACTTGAACCCGGGTCTCTCGGGTGAAAGCCGAGTATCCTAACCAACTAGACTACAACGAAATTGCCCATCGATCAGTTGTTATGATTTTATTTTTTTTATTTTTCCAAGGTAGATTGACAATTTTGTTAAAAAAGAAATAACAAACGAAAAACACAAATTCCGTTGCCGGGACTTGAACCCGGGTCTCTCGGGTAAGGGACGAGTATCCTAACCAACTAGACTACAACGAAATTGCCCATCGGTTGGTTGTTATGATTTTATTTTTTTTATTTTTCCAAGGTAGATTGACAGTTTTCTTAAAAAAGAAATAACAAACGAAAAACTCAAATTCCGTTGCCGGGACTTGAACCCGGGTCTCTTAGGTGAGAGCCGAGTATCCTAACCAACTAGACTACAACGAAATTGCCCACCGGTCAGTTGTTATGATTTTATTTTTTTTATTTTTCCAAGGTAGATTGAAAAGGCACTGTCGATGGTTCGTTTTCGTAAAAAAGAAATAACAAACGAAAAACTCAAATTTCATTGCCGGGACTTGAACCCGGGACTCTCGGGTGAGAGCCAAGTATCCTAACCAACTAGACTACAACGGAATTACCCATCGGTCGGTTGTTATGATTTTATTTTTTTTATTTTTCCAAGGTAGATTGACAAGGCACTGCCGATGGTTCGTTTTCGTAAAAAAGAAATAACAAACGAAAAACTCAAATTCCGTTGCCGAGACTTGAACCCGGGTCTCTCGAGTGAGAGCAGAGTATCCTAACCTACTAGACTACAACATAATTGCTCATTGGTTGATTGTTATGATTTTATTTTTTTTATTTTTCCAAGGTACGTTTTCGTAAAAGAGAAATAACAAACGAAAAATTCAAATTCCGTTGCCGGGACTTGAACCCGGGTCTCTCGGGTGAGAGCCGAGTATCCTAACCAAACGAAAAACTCAAATTCCTGATGGTGTTAATATAACACATGCGGAAGCAATTTGGATCTTAGGCACTTTTAGAACATCAATTATTGTAAATCACTAGCATGTTCATAAGTATTAAAACTTAATGAGTTTAAATACTAACCTTTTGTAGTTCAAACTCCTTTTGCCTCACGAACCGGTTTCGAACCACCACTAGTGTCTTCTCCACTATCCTCCGGCCTTAGAACGAGAACGGGATTGTGGAATCCGGTGAGTGACTAAACTTGGGAGGGATTTTGTTTTATTTTTCCAAGGTAGATTGACAAGGCAGGTTCGTTTTCGTAAAAAGAAATAACAAACGAAAAACTCGAATTCCGTTGCCAGGACTTGAACCCGGGTCTCTCGGGTGAGAGCCGAGTATCCTAACCAACTAGACAACAACAGAATTGTCCATCAGTCGGTTGTTATGATTTTATTTTTATTTTCGTAAAAAAAATAACAAACGAAAAACTTTAAATTCCGTTGCCGAGACTTGAACCTGGGTCTCTTAGGTGAGGGCCAAGTATCCTAACAACCTAGACTACAACAGAATTGCACATCAATCAGTTGTTATGATTTTATTTTTTTTATTTTTGTTTTCGTAAGAAAGAAATAACAAACGAAAAACTTAAATTCCATTGCCAAGACTTGAACCCGGGTATCTCGAGTGAGAGCCGAGTATCCTAACGAACTAGACTATAACAGAATTGCCCATCGGTTGGTTGTTATGATTTTATTTTTTTTATTATTGTTTTCGTAAAAAAGAAATAACAAACGAAAAACTTAAATTCCGTTGCCGAAACTTGAACCCAGGTCTCTCAAGTGAGAGCCGAGTATCCTAACCAACTAGACTACAACGGAATTGCCCATCGGTCAGTTGTTATGATTTTATTTTTTTTATTTTTCCAAGGTAGATTGACAAACAAAAAACTCAAATTCCGTTGCCGGGACTTGAACCCGAGTCTCTCAAGTGAGAGCCAAGTATCCTAACCAACTAGACAACAACAAAATTGCCTATCAGTCGAATGTTATGATTTTATTTTTTTTTATTTTTCCAAGATAGATTGACAAGGCACTGCCGATGGTTTGTTTTCGTAAAAGAGAAATAACAAACGAAAATCTCAAATTCCGTTGCCAGGACTTGAACCTGGGTCTCTCGGGTGAAAGCAGAATATCATAACGAACTAGATTACAACAGAATTGCCCATCGGTCGGTTGTTATGATTATATTTTTTTTATTTTTCCAGGTAGATTGACAAGGCACTTCCGATGGTTCGTTTTCGTAACGAAAAACTCAAATTCCATTGCTGGGACTTGAACCCGGGTCTCTCGGGTGAGGGCCGAGTATCCAAACAAACTAGACTACAACGAAATTGCCCATCGTTGTTATGATTTTATTTTTTTTTTATTTTTCCAAGGTAGATTGACAAGGCACTACCGATGTTTCATTTTCGTAAAAAAGAAATAACAAACGAAAAACTTAAATTTCGTTGTCAGGACTTAAACCTAGGTCCCTCGGGTGAGAGCCAAGTATCCTAACCAACTATACTACAACAGAATTGCCCATTGGTCGGTTGTTATGATTTTATTTTTTTTATTTTTCCAAGGTAGATTGACAAGGCACTGCCGATGGTTCGTTTTCGTAAAAGAGAAATAACAAACGAAAAACTCAAATTCCGTTGCCGGGACTTGAACCCGGGTCTCTCGGGTGAGAGCCGAGTATCCTAACCAACTAGACTACAAC
>NW_019268546.1:1150825-1152679 GCF_002738365.1 Cucurbita moschata | reverse complement strand
TCGGTTGTTATGATTTTATTTTTTTTATTTTTCCAAGGTAGATTGACAAGGCACTGCCGATGGTTCGTTTTCGTAAAAGAGAAATAACAAACGAAAAACTCAAATTCCGTTGCCGGGACTTGAACCCGGGTCTCTCGGGTGAGAGCCGAGTATCCTAACCAACTAGACTACAACAGAATTGCCCATCATTCGGTTGTTATGATTTTATTTTTTTTATTTTTCCAAGGTAGATTGACAAGGCACTGCCGATGGTTCGTTTTCGTAAAAGAGAAATAACAAACGAAAAACTCAAATTCCGTTGCCGGGACTTGAACCCGGGTCTCTCGGGTGAGAGCCGAGTATCCTAACCAACTAGACTACAACAGAATTGCCCATCGTTCGGTTGTTATGATTTTATTTTTTTTATTTTTCCAAGGTAGATTGACAAGGCANAAACGAAAAACTCAAATTCCGTTGCCGGGACTTGAACCCGGGTCTCTCGGGTGAGAGCCAAGTATCCTAACCAACTAGACTACAACGGAATTGCCCATCGGTCGGTTGTTATGATTTTATTTTTTTTTATTTTTCCAAGGTAGATTGACAAGGCACTGCCGATGGTTCGTTTTCGTAAAAGAGAAATAACAAACGAAAAACTCAAATTCCGTTGCCGGGACTTGAACCCGGGTCTCTCGGGTGAGAGCCGAGTATCCTAACCAACTAGACTACAACGGAATTGCCCATCGATCGGTTGTTATGATTTTATTTTTTTTATTTTTCCAAGGTAGATTGATAAGGCACTGCCGATGGTTCGTTTTCGTAAAAAAGAAATAACAAACGAAAAACTAAAATTCCGTTGCTGGGAGTTGAACCCGAGTCTCTCAAGTGATAGTCGAGAATCCTAACAAACAAGACTACAACAGAATTGCACATCGATCAGTTGTTATGATTTTATATTTTTTTATTTTTCCAAGGTAGATTGACAAGTCACTGCCGATGGTTCGTTTTCGTAAAAGAGAAATAACAAACGAAAATCTCCAATTTCATTGCCAGGGACTTGAACCCGGGTCTCTCGAGTGAGAGCCGAGTATCCTAACCAACTAGACTACAACGAAATTGCCCATCGGTCGGTTGTTATGATTTTATTTTTTTTATTTTTCCAAGGTAGATTGACAAGGCACTGCCGATGATTCGTTTTCGTAAAAGAGAAATAACAAACGAAAAACTCAAATTCCGTTGCCGGGACTTGAACCCGGGTCTCTCGGGTGAGAGCCGAGAATCCTAACCAACTAGACTACAACAGAATTGCCCATCGGTCGGTTGTTATGATTTTATTTTTTTTATTTTTCCAAGGTAGATTGACAAGGCACTGCCGATGGTTCGTTTTCGTAAAAGGGACTTGAAGCTGGGTCTCTCGGGTGAGAGCCGAGTATCCTAACCAACTAAACTACAACGGAATTGCCCATTGGTCGGTTGTTATGATTTTATTTTTTTTATTTTTCCAAGGTAGATTGACAAGGCACTGCCGATGGTTCGTTTTCGTAAAAGAGAAATAACAAACGAAAAACTAAAATTCCGTTGCTGGGAGTTGAACCCGAGTCTCTCAAGTGATAGTCGAGAATCCTAACAAACAAGACTACAACAGAATTGCACATCGATCAGTTGTTCTGATTTTATATTTTTTAATTTTTCCAAGGTAGATTGACAAGTCACTGCCGATGGTTCGTTATCGTAAAAGAGAAATAACAAACAAAAAACTCCAATTTCATTGCCGGGACCTTGAACCCGGGTCTCTCGAGTGAGAGCCGAGTATCCTAACCAACTAGACTACAAAGAAATTGCCCATCGGTCGGTTGTTATGATTTTTTTTTTTTTTTT
>NW_019268546.1:1150422-1150764 GCF_002738365.1 Cucurbita moschata | reverse complement strand
AAACGAAAAACTCAAATTCCGTTGCCGGGACTTGAACCCGGGTCTCTCGGGTGAGAGCCGAGTATCCTAACCAACTAGACTACAACGGAATTGCCCATCGGTTGGTTGTTATGATTTTATTTTTTTTTATTTTTCCAAGGAAGATTGACAAGGCACTTCCGTTGGTTCGTTTTCGTAAAAAAGAAATAACAAACGAAAAACTCAAATTCCGTTGTCGGGACTTGAACCCGGGTCTCTCGGGTGAGAGCCGAGTATCCTAACCAACTAGACTACAACGGAATTGCCCATCGGTCGGTTGTTATGATTTTATTTTTTTTATTTTTCCAAGGTAGATTGACAAGG
>NW_019268546.1:1149748-1150055 GCF_002738365.1 Cucurbita moschata | reverse complement strand
AAACGAAAAACTCAAATTCCGTTGCCGGGACTTGAACCCGGGTCTCTCGGGTGAGAGCCGAGTATCCTAACCAACTAGACTACAACGGAATTGCCCATCGGTTGGTTGTTATGATTTTATTTTTTTTATTTTTCCAAGGAAGATTGACAAGGCACTTCCGTTGGTTCGTTTTCGTAAAAAAGAAATAACAAACGAAAAACTCAAATTCCGTTGCCGGGACTTGAACCCGGGTCTCTCGGGTGAGAGCCGAGTATCCTAACCAACTAGACTACAACGGAATTGCCCATCGGTCGGTTGTTATGATTTT
>NW_019268546.1:1149068-1149430 GCF_002738365.1 Cucurbita moschata | reverse complement strand
TTCGTTTTCGTAAAAGAGAAATAACAAACGAAAAACTCAAATTCCGTTGCCGGGACTTGAACCCGGGTCTCTCGAGTGAGAGCCGAGTATCCTAACCAACTAGACTACAACGGAATTGCGCATCGGTCGGTTGTTATGATTTTATTTTTTTTATTTTTCCAAGGTAGATTGACAAGGCACTGCCGATGGTTCGTTTTCGTAAAAGAGAAATAACAAACAAAAAACTCAAATTCCATTGCCGGGACTTGAACCCGGGTCTCTCGGGTGAGAGCCAAGTATCCTAACCAACTAGACTACAACGGAATTGCCCATCGGTCGGTTGTTATGATTTTATTTTTTTTATTTTTCCAAGGTAGATTGAC
>NW_019268546.1:1146486-1148989 GCF_002738365.1 Cucurbita moschata | reverse complement strand
GAGAGCCGAGTATCCTAACCAACTAGACTATAAAGAAATTTCCCATCGGTCGGTTGTTATGATTTTATTTTTTTTATTTTTCCAAGGTAGATTGACAAGGCACTGCCGATGGTTCGTTTTCGTAAAAAAGAAATAACAAACGAAAAACTAAAATTCCGTTGCTGGGACTTGAACCCAAGTCTCTCAAATGATAGTCGAGAATCCTAACCAACTAGACTACAACAAAATTGCATATCAATTGGTTGTTATGATTTTATTTTTTTTTATTTTTTCAAGGTAGATTGACAAGGCACTGCCCATGGTTCGTTTTCGTAAAAGAGAAATAACAAACAAAAAACTCAAATTTCATTGCCGGGACTTGAACCCGGGTCTCTCGAGTGAGAGTCGAGTATCCTAACCAACTAGACAAGAACAAAATTACACATCAATTGATTGTTATGATTTTATTTTATTTTTTATTTTTCCAAGGTAGATTGACAAGGCATTGCCGATGGTTCGTTTTCGTAAAAGAGAAATAACAAACGAAAAACTCAAATTTCGCTGCTGGGACGTGAACCTGGGTCTCTCGGGTGAGAGCTGAATATCATGACCAACTAGACTACGACAGAATTACCCATCGGTCGGTTGTTATGATTTTATTTTTTTTACTTTTCCAAGGTAGATTGACAAGGCACTTCCGATGGTTCGTTTTCGTAAAAAAGAAATAACAAACGAAAAACTCAAATTCCATTGCTGGGACTTGAACCCGGGTCTCTCGGGCGAGAGCCGAGTATCCAAACAAACTAGACTACAATGAAATTGCTCATCAATCGGTTGTTATGATTTTATTTTTTTTATTTTTCCAAGGTTGATTTGCCCATCGGTCGGTTGTTATGATTTTATTTTTTTTTATTTTTCCAAGGTAGATTCACAAGGCACTGCCGAAGGTTCATTTTCGTGAAACGGACCTGAAGCTGGGTCTCTCGGGTGAGAGCCGAGTATCCTAACCAACTAGACTACAACGGAATTGCCCATCGGTCAGTTGTTATGATTTTATTTTTTTTTTATTTTTCCAAGGTAGATTCACAAGGCACTGCCGAAGGTTCATTTTCGTGAAAGGGACTTGAAGCTGGGTCTCTCGGGTGAGAGCCGAGTATCCTAACCAACTAGACTACAACGGAATTGCCTATTGGTCGGTTGTTATGATTTTATTTTTTTTATTTTTCCAAGGTAGATTGATAAGGCACTGCCGATGGTTCGTTTTCGTAAAAAAGAAATAACAAACGAAAAACTAAAATTCCGTTGCTGGGAGTTGAACTCGAGTCTCTCAAGTGATAGTCGAGAATCCTAACAAACAAGACTACAATAGAATTGCACATCGATCAGTTGTTATGATTTTATATTTTTTTATTTTTCCAAGGTAGATTGACAAGTCACTGCCGATGGTTCGTTTTCGTAAAAGAGAAATAACAAACGAAAACTCCAATTTCATTGGAAAGAGAAATAACAAACGAAAAACTCAAATTCCGTTGCCGAGACTTGAACCCAGGTCTCTCGGGTGAGAGCCGAGTATCCTAACCAACTAGACTACAATGGAATTGCCCATCGGTTGGTTGTTATGATTTTATTTTTTTTATTTTTCCAAGGAAGATTGACAAGGCACTTCCGTTGGTTCGTTTTCGTAAAAGAGAAATAACAAACGAAAAACTCAAATTCCGTTGCCGGGACTTGAACCCGGGTCTCTCGGGTGAGAGCCGAGTATCCTAACCAACTAGACTACAACGGAATTGCCCATCGGTCAGTTGTTATGATTTTATTTTTTTTATTTTTCCAAGGAAGATTGACAAGGCACTTCCGTTTGTTCGTTTTCGTAAAACAGAAATAACAAACGAAATACTCAAATTCCGTTGCCGGGACTTGAACCCAGGTCTCTCGGGTGAGAGCCAAGTATCCTAACCAACTAGACTACAACAGAATTGCCCATCGGTCGGTTGTTATGATTTTATTTTTTTTATTTTTCCAAGGAAGATTGACAAGGCACTTCCGTTGGTTCGTTTTCGTAAAACAGAAATAACAAACGAAAAACTCAAATTCCGTTGCCGGGACTTGAACCCGAGTCTCTCGGGTGAGAGCCGAGTATCCTATCCAACTAGACTACAACGGAATTGCCCATTGGTCGGTTGTTATGATTTTATTTTTTTTATTTTTCCAAGGTAGATTGACAAGGCACTGCCGATGGTTCGTTTTCGTAAAAGAGAAATAACAAACGAAAAACTCAAATTCCGTTGCCGGGACTTGAACCCGGGTCTCTCGGGTGAGAGCCGAGTATCCTAACCAACTAGACTACGACGGAATTGCCCTTCGGTCGGTTGTTATGATTTTATTTTTTTTATTTTCCCAAGGTAGATTGACAAGGCACTGCCGATGGTTCGTTTTCTTAAAAGAGAAATAACAAACGAAAAACTCAAATTCCGTTGCCGGGACTTGAACCCGGGTCTCTCGGGTGAGAGCCGAGTATCCTAAC
>NW_019268546.1:1145827-1146395 GCF_002738365.1 Cucurbita moschata | reverse complement strand
GGTTCGTTTTCGTAAAAGAGAAATAACAAACGAAAAACTCAAATTCCGTTGCCGGGACTTGAACCCGGGTCTCTCGGGTGAGAGCCAAGTATCCTAACCAACTAGACTACAACGGAATTGCCCATCGATCGGTTGTTATGATTTTATTTTTTTTATTTTTCCAAGGTAGATTGACAAGGCACTGCCGATGGTTCGTTTTCGTAAAAGAGAAATAATAAACGAAAAACTCAAATTCCGTTGCCGGGACTTGAACCCGGGTCTCTCGGGTGAGAGCCGAGTATCCTAACCAACTAGACTACAACGGAATTGCCCATCGGTCGGTTGTTATGATTTTATTTTTTTTATTTTTCCAAGGTAGATTGACAAGGCACTGCCGATGGTTCGTTTTCGTAAAAGAGAAATAACAAACGAAAAACTCAAATTTCGTTGCCGGGGCTTGATCCCGGGTCTCTCGGGTGAGAGCCGAGTATCCTAACCAACTAGACTACAACGGAATTGCCCTTCGGTCGGTTGTTATGATTTTATTTTTTTTATTTTTCCAAGGTAGATTGACAAGGCACTGCCGATG
>NW_019268546.1:1141036-1144599 GCF_002738365.1 Cucurbita moschata | reverse complement strand
ACGGAATTGCCCTTCGGTCGGTTGTTATGATTTTATTTTTTTTATTTTTCCAAGGTAGATTGACAAGGCACTGCCGATGGTTCGTTTTCTTAAAAGAGAAATAACAAACGAAAAACTCAAATTCCGTTGCCGGGACTTGAACCCGGGTCTCTCGGGTGAGAGCCGAGTATCCTAACCAACTAGACTACGACGAAATTGCCCTTCGGTCGGTTGTTATGATTTTATTTTTTTTATTTTTCCAAGGTAGATTGACAAGGCACTGCCGATGGTTCGTTTTCGTAAAAGAGAAATAACAAACGAAAAACTCAAATTCCATTGCCAGGACTTGAACCCGAGTCTCTCGAGTGAGAGTCGAGTATCCTAACCAACTATACTACAACAAAATTGCCCATTGGTTAGTTGTTATGATTTTATTTTTTTTATTTTTCCAAGGTAGATTGACAAGGCATTGCCGATGGTTCGTTTTCGTAAAAAAGAAATAACAAATGAAAAACTTAAATTTCGTTTCCTAGACTTGAACCCGGGGCTCTCGGGTGAGAGCCGAGTATCCTAACCAACTAGACTACAACGAAATTGCCCATGGTTGTTATGATTTTATTTTTTTTTATTTTTCCAAGTAGATTGACAATCGTAAAAGAGAAATAACAAACGAAAAACTCAAATTTCGTTGCCGAGACTTGAACCCAGGTCTCTCGGGTGAGAGTCAAGTATCCTAACGAACTAGACTACAACAAAATTGCCCATCGGTCGATTGTTATGATTTTATTTTTTTTTATTTTTCCAAGGTAGATTGACAAGGCGCTACCGATGGTTCGTTTTCGTAAAAGAGAAATAACAAACGAAAAACTCAAATTTCGTTGCCGGGACTTGAACCCGAGTCTCTCGTGTGAGAGCCGAGTATCCTAACCAACTAGACTAGAACGGAATTGCCCATCGGTCGATTGTTATGATTTTATGTTTTTTATTTTTCCAAGGTAGATTGACAAGTCACTGCCGATGGTTCGTTTTCGTAAAAAAGAAATAACAAACGAAAAATTCAAATTTCATTTCCAGGACTTGAACCCAAGTCTCTCGAGTGAGAGTCAGGTATTATATCTAATTAGACTACAACCAAATTGACCATCGATCGGTTGTTATGATTTCATTTTTTTTTTTGTTTTTTCAAGGTAGATAAACAAGGCACTGCCGATGGTTCGTTTTCGTAAAAGAGAAATAACAAACGAAAAACTCAAATTCCGTTGCCGGGACTTGAACCCGGGTCTCTAGGGTGAGAGCCGAGTATCCTAACCAACTAAGAAATAACAAACGAAAAACTCAAATTCCGTTGCCGGGACTTGAACCCGGGTCTCTAGGGTGAGAGCCGAGTATCCTAACCAACTAAGAAATAACAAACGAAAAACTCAAATTTCGTTGCCGGGGCTTGAACCCGAATCTATAGGGTGATAGCCGAGTATCCTAACCAACTAGACTTCAACGAAATTTCCATTAATCGGTTGTTATGATTTTATTTTTTTTATTTTTCGTAAAAGAGAAATAACAAACGAAAAACTCAAATTTCGTTTCCGGGACTTGAACCCAAGTCTCTCAGGGGAGAACCAAGTATCCTAACCAACTAGTCTACAATAAAATTGATGATTTTATTTTTTTTTATTTTTCCTAGGTAGATTGACAAGGCACTGCCGATGGTTCGTTTTCGTAAAAGAGAAATAACAAACGAAAAACTCAAATTTAGTTGCCGGGACTTGAACCCAAGTCTCTTGGGTGAGAGCCGAGTATCCTAACCAACTAGTCTACAACAGAATTGAATTGTCCATCGGTCCGGTTGTTATGATTTTATTTTTTTTTATTGCCCTGCCAATGGTTCGTTTTCGTACAATAGAAGTAACAAACGAAAAACTCAAATTCTATTGCCAGGACTTGAACCCGAGTCTCTCGGGTGAGAGCCGAGTGTCCTAACCACAACGAAATTTTCCATCGATCAGTTGGTTTGATTTTATTTTTTTTATATTTCCAAGGTAGATTTACAAGGCACTCCCGATGGTTCGTTTTCATAAAAAAGAAATAACAAACGAAAAACTCAAATTTCGTTGCCAGGCCTCTCGGGTGAGAGCCAAGTATCCTAACCGCCGATGGTTCGTCTTCTTGCCAGGACTTGAACCCGAGTCTCTCGAGTGGGAGTCGAGTATTTTAACCAACTAAACTACAAACATAATTGCCGATCAATTGGTTGTTATGATTTTATTTATTTTTATTTTTCTAAGGTAGATTGCCGAGGATTTGTTTTCGTAAAAAAGATATAACAAACGAAAAATTTAAATTCCGTTGCCGGGACTTGAACCCAAGTCTCTGGGGTGAGAGCCAAGTATTCTAACCAACTCTTCTTCAAGAGAATTGCCCATCAGTCGGTTGTTATGATTTTTTTTTTTTTTTACAAGGTAGATTTAGAAGACACTGAAGAAAATTGCCCATCGGTCGGTTGTTATGATTTTTTTAATTCAAATTTCGTTGCTGGGACTTTTCGTAAAAAAGAAATAACAAACGAAAAACTCAAATTCCGTT
Organism: Cucurbita moschata; assembly: GCF_002738365.1. Taxonomy (NCBI): domain Eukaryota; kingdom Viridiplantae; phylum Streptophyta; class Magnoliopsida; order Cucurbitales; family Cucurbitaceae; genus Cucurbita; species Cucurbita moschata. Next base: position 1,142,040 of record NW_019268546.1, on the reverse strand, counting down.
GCCTAGACTTGAACCTGGGTCTCTCGGGTAAGAGCCGAGTATCCTAACCAACTAGATTACAACAAAATTGCTCATTGGTTGGTTGTTATGATTTTATTTTTTTTATTTTTCCAAAAACATTTTATTTTTCCAAAAACAAATTCCGTTACCGGGACTTAAACCCAAGTCTCTCGAGTGAGAGCCGAGTATCCTAACCAACTAAACTACAACAGAATTGCCCATTAGTCAGTTGTTATGATTTTATTTATTTTTATTTTTAAAGATATAACAAACGAAAAATTCAAATTCCAAAATTGCTCTCGGTTGTTATGATTTTATTTTTTTTATTTTCCAAAAACAAATTTGTTACCGGGACTTGAACCCAAGTCTCTCGAGTGAGAGCCGAGTATCCTAACCAACTAAACTACAACAGAATTGCCCATCAGTCAGTTGTTATGATTTTATTTATTTATATTTTTAAAGATATAACAAACAAAAAATTCAAATTCCGTTGCCGAGACTTGAACCCAGATCTCTTAGATGAGAGTCAAGTATCCTAAAGGTGTGAAAGTTATCTTATTTATAATCAAATAAATTACAAGGATATGGAAATACTAATAAATGGAAATAACAATAAATGGAAAGATATCTATAGTAATAAGGCAAATATTAGATATTTGCCTTATAATAAAATATCAAATATAATATATACGGGAAAGTATAATTTATTACTAAATATCCTTAACACCCCACCGCAAGCTGAGCGTCAGATTTGAACGAACGTGAAGCTTGGATCTGAAAAATTCAAAGAGGTTGCGAAACACTTTTCGTGAAGATGTCAACAACCTGGTTCAGAGGAGGCGTAGAGAAACACTTTCTTGGCCATCGAAAATTGCAGAGGGATTGCTGCTTAGCGGCGATGCTGCCTTGGCTTCGGTGAGAATATGTCTAACCCATGAAGAGGGATTGTCGCTTAGCGACGATGCTGCCTTGGCTCTGGTGAGAATATGTCTAACCCCAAGAAG
>NW_019268546.1:1116664-1141026 GCF_002738365.1 Cucurbita moschata | reverse complement strand
AACCCAAGTCTCTCGAGTGAGAGCCGAGTATCCTAACCAACTAAACTACAACAGAATTGCCCATCAGTCAGTTGTTATGATTTTATTTATTTATATTTTTAAAGATATAACAAACAAAAAATTCAAATTCCGTTGCCGAGACTTGAACCCAGATCTCTTAGATGAGAGTCAAGTATCCTAAAGGTGTGAAAGTTATCTTATTTATAATCAAATAAATTACAAGGATATGGAAATACTAATAAATGGAAATAACAATAAATGGAAAGATATCTATAGTAATAAGGCAAATATTAGATATTTGCCTTATAATAAAATATCAAATATAATATATACGGGAAAGTATAATTTATTACTAAATATCCTTAACACCCCACCGCAAGCTGAGCGTCAGATTTGAACGAACGTGAAGCTTGGATCTGAAAAATTCAAAGAGGTTGCGAAACACTTTTCGTGAAGATGTCAACAACCTGGTTCAGAGGAGGCGTAGAGAAACACTTTCTTGGCCATCGAAAATTGCAGAGGGATTGCTGCTTAGCGGCGATGCTGCCTTGGCTTCGGTGAGAATATGTCTAACCCATGAAGAGGGATTGTCGCTTAGCGACGATGCTGCCTTGGCTCTGGTGAGAATATGTCTAACCCCAAGAAGTAGAAGGGGAAACCTAGAGCAAGGGACAAAGACAATGTTGAAGTCGAAAGAGTCGCCACATTGGGCGAAGGAACCAATTTTGGCGAGAAGGGCAGCTGGAAGAGTCGCCACATTGGGGCGAAGGAGCCAATTTTGGCGAGAAGGGCGGCGGCAACTTGGTTGGTGAAGATGCCAGTGCGGCGCCCAGATTCCAAAGGTAAATCTCTGCAGAAGGTCGATGGGCTTATTGAGATTCTGTATATTTTCGAAGAGGAATGCTGATGAAGATCCTAAGATTAGGGTTTTTGTGAAGGATGAAGGATGAAGGATGAAGGGAAAATTGGGAAGAAAATGAAAGAGGCTATGTTTGGAAAAGGTGAGGTTGTATGTACAGAATATGGCGAAGGATGATTTGGAGGTCAAAAGGGTGGAGCCGAAGAATAATCAATCGGCTCTGCATGTGGCAGCCATGACGACTGCCCCTACGGCGTCAAAGCCAACAGTGGTGGTGGAGAAGAACAGTAGAAGATTTCAAAAGCCATTGAAAAGAAAGAATCCGGGTTGCTAAACCAAAATGGCTCTGATACCATGTGAATGTTTGCTGAATCCACCACACCTAAATGATGTGAAAATTATCTTATTTATAATCAAATAAATTACAAGGACATGGAAATAGTAATAAATGGAAATAACAATAAATGGAAAGATACCTATAGTAATAAGGCAAATGTTAGATATTTGCCTTATAATAAAATATCAAATATAATATATATGGTAAACTATAATTTATTACTAAATATCCTTAACAATAATGCATTCAAATTTATTTAAAAGGAATATAAATCTTTATAACCAATGTGATAAGACAATTCTATTCGATCAATAGATAAGACTAGAATTAGATTAGACACTTCTTCTTGTCACAACTCCCGGAATAATATAATCATGTTAGGGCTAGACGCATACATTCACATACTACTTAGAACATAGAGGAAGAGAAAAAAAAATTCTAACTTAAAAAATATTTATTTATTTCATGAAATGAAATGGAAGAGGGAGTGAGTGGACAGAGATTTCTTTTTATCTTAATTTATTTTTTTTAGAAGAGTTATTATATAAAAAATATTTATTTATATTTGAATGGTTGAGTAAACAATTTACAAGTAAATATTTTTTAAAAATAATAGATAATTAAATCAAATTGAGGGGAAGCCACTTTCAAAGAGACATTCAATCAATAAACATAATTTTATTTTTAAAAGTGTAGAAATAAATATTAAAATAATAAAATAAAAATAAAATTTTAATAAATCCCTTGAAAAGAAATCCACGGTTCACACAATTTGTCCACGTCACACGATTTGTGCGTATTCGAAGGCAAGGAGAAACATGAAAATCCTATGTTGGAGATAGGAGTTTAGCCAACGCGCTGCAAAGCACGTGTGATCCACACGGGGCACACCCCTCCCCCTCTCGCGCTTATACCCTTACACGCCTCATTCGTGCCACACATCCACACGCGCGCGCGTGCGAAGATCCTCCTCCTCGCATGCTCGCACGTTTGAGAATCAATCTCTCTCTCTTTCTCGCCGGACCAGTGAATCGCCGTGGACTGTCGAACCCATGTTCCTTGATTCTTCTCCGGTCGAACCATGCCTGGTTGACGGAAAATCGATTCTGAAGTATCTCGCCTTTCGCTGGAAAGGTTTCGTCATTTTCGCCAGAGAATTTTCAGGTTTTGTTGGAGATTTAGGTGTTCATACCGATTTTTTTTTTTTTTTTTTTTTGGCTTTTACTGTTGAATTGTTCTTCCAGAATTCAGAACTGAGATTTGGAAGTGAAAATTTTGAAGAAATCAGTTGGTTTCAGGCTTTGGAGACATGCGTGCCTTCTGCTGGTGCTGGTAGAGCTTGTGCGATGAAAATCAAACGTGACGTACTTAAGGTAAGTACTGCAGCTTTCATTCTCGAGAAGTTTAAGTTACTTATGAGCTACGAATCAGACTCCCTTGTATACAATCTGTGTTTTCAGAAGTTAACTTTTCATGGTGTTTATGGATGATAGAATAGATATCGAATTCTTTTCGGACTGTGTAGTCTTAAATCAAATGAATAGCAGAATATTTCTAGCGAATACGTTATGATGTTTCAACGTTCCATGAAAATTGAACTAGTTTCTTGTTCTGTCTCGTTGATGCATTAAAGATGTAATATGTTGAATTTCAATGTTCTAACTTGACTGAAAGTTTGAGATCTTCAAACTCCAAAATTGTTTTGAATTTTTATTGGATGTTTATATGTTAGAAGTTCGACATGTAATAGTTAATTTCTTGTTTGATTTTGTTGGCAGTGTACTTTTTCCTGCCAGCTTTGTAGAGAAGTCCAAGCGCATAGTGGTAGTGGTACCATATGGAACACGTTATCTGGACAATAATTGTTGCTAGATTGAGAAATAGTGGAATTCCAGTATATTATTTTGAAACAACGTGATTATGGCAACAAATATGCAAAAAATGATAGGCACGAGTGAGGAAGATGATGATGAAGATGTGGAGATGGATGTAAAAGAGGAGGATGGTGAAGAAGATGATGGAGTGAGGCGGATTCGTACTTCATTAATAGTTGGGGATGATGGAGGAATGGTGTCGAGTGGTAGCAACAACAACCAGTTTGAACAGCACCATGTGCAAGAACAATTGGGCACCCCTGGGGGTGGCCGTAGGTGTCGACCACTGGAAGAGAAAGAGAGAACGAAACTGAGAGAGCGGCATCGAAGGGCAATCACTGCCAGGATCTTGGCAGGTCTTCGGCGGCATGGTAATTATAATCTTAGAGTTAGGGCAGATATCAATGATGTGATTGCAGCTCTGGCTACAGAAGCTGGTTGGGTAGTTCTTCCAGATGGAACCACGTTTCCTTCAAGATCTCAGGTAGTTGTTACTCGAGGTAGCCATTCCTCTATAAGTGAAAATTTCATTCATGAAATAAGCATCATCCAGCTTAATTGTGAAACTTGTGTATCAACATTCCTTGTATATTACCTCTAACAGATATCAGGAAATACCCAAATGGGAACATTTTTCTTCAACTTTTACAGGTCCCTAAACCTGCTAATGGAGGTTCTGCTGCAGTAGCTTCATCTTCTTCCCATATGGCCTCTCGACAAACTCCACCAAGCTCCACTAGGGGAGTCGGTTGTGGCTCTAAGAGCTTGCCGGAATACAATGCATGTCGGATGAAAGGTGTTTTCATGCCTAATTCACCACCGTATGATGCTTCCCCAAATGCTAGATGTCAAAGTTCATCCCTGGTGGGAGATGCTGGAGAACAGTCAGCTAGTCATCCTCTCATCAGTAGTTCAGTTGATGTTGTAGATGGAATGCAGGTAGTCAAATTGGTTGTTTCTGTGTCCATATGCGGGTTTGTTCTCGTCATTCTTGCTCGTGCTTCGACACTGATTAATCACATAGATATTTCTCATTCCTCATTATGAATGCACTGTGGTAGAGGCACGACTGTGGTGGATGATGCATAATAAACACCGGACTTATTTCACGCTTGATTTTAATCGCCTTATCTAAGGATTTCAAGTATAAAAAAACACGTAGCATATTATTCTACTTAAAGTATAGAAAGCGATGATTAATACTTTGAACTCCTTATTTCAAGTGCTTTCTGTACCAATATATTGAAAATTGAATAATGTATTGTTCATTGTAGATTGTTGAAATGACACCAAAATTACCCGAACGTGACTTTGCTGGGAGTGCTTACATTCCAGTTTATGTGATGCTACCGGTAGGTGCCCTTCAAAGTTCTGTTCCCCATGAGTTACTCTACGATTCGGCCTTCTGTTGGAAAGCATCTTTTGATGTTGACAAAAATGGGGTCGTTGTTGGAGATTGCTGCTGCTATGCATTATATTTTGGAGTTGCTTATTTACATGTCCCTTTTCTTGGTGATAGTTGGGTGTCATTAATATGAAGTGTGAGCTAGTTGATCCAGATGGGTTGCTAAAGCAGCTAAGGCTGCTGAAATCAGTAAATGTCGATGGTGTCATGGTTGATTGTTGGTGGGGGATAGTTGAAGCTCATTCTCCACAGGAATATAATTGGAATGGCTACAGGAGACTTTTTCAGATGGTGCATGAATTGAAGCTCAAATTACAGGTGAAGATATTATCTCATATCACCTTGACTCTCTTGCTTTCATGTTCTCTCTTGTAGGATAACATGATAGTTATGTTTGTCTCCGAATGTTAAGGTCAGGTCATAGTTCATGTTAGAAATCACGACTCCCCGTAATGGTATGATGTTGTCCACTTTGAGAATAAGCTCTCATGACTTTGCTTTGGGCTTCCGGGCTTCCCCAAGAGGCCTTATACCAATGGAGATGTATTCCTTACTTATAAATCCATGATCGTTCCCCAAATTAGCCAATGTGGGACTCCCTCCCAACAATCCTCAACCGTTCATGCTCATATTTTTCTTAATCTTCTCTTTAGAATAATCTTTTAGGGGGAAAAAAGAAAGAAACTTTCAAATACTTGGTTACATGCTCTGCGGAGCAATTTAAAATTTTAATTTTTCAAGCCTAGGATAAAATTTTATAATTCACAATACATTACAATACACATTACATAACTTTTAAAAACTGATTTACGAACTTTTTTGGAGTCGTCTCTAGTTATGTAGCCTTAAACCAGAGAGTTTATCTTTTGCTCTTGCATGATACTTAGCATGTGGGATGTAGGCTATTGGAGGTTGGGACATTATTTAAATAAAAACTTCCACCCACATTGAATCACCTCGGTGAACACCTGCAATTGGTAATAGTACTTGTCAGTTTCTTCCTTGGCATAGTTTGACGGCTTCATGATATTGAAAAATGTTGAAAATCTTTATGATAGCTATTCCCTCAAAACAAATGAATTGGGTAAGCCATCATGTCAGACTTATGAATTGGAAGGCAATTGGCAGTTATAACTCATATACTTAAGTTGTTCTTGTGAAGTTGACTTCGTTTACAATAGAAGGTTGCTTTCTGGTATGGAATGTCTTCACTAGGAAAATTTCTTGGCTGAATTTGTAAGTTATCTTCTCCACATAAACAGACATTTTGCTACAAAGATGGGAAGTCTTACAAACTCTCATATTTATTTCCCCTTGTATAGATTTTTTGAATAATTTAGTTTCACGTCGACCAAGTAGATATCTTTGAACATAAAGAAATTATAAATTTCTTGGTCTTGCTTTAACATCCAAGAGATGTATTGATATCTACTGACTTGGTGAACTTTTGTTTCAGCCAATTTTTAGGAGGTTGGTTAAAATTCCTACTGAAACTTTTGTTAGAATTACTGCTTGCTTTCATCTTAGACTTAAAATCTACCTGCATTATTAGACATCAACATCTTTTCAATCATCAGCATCTTATATGTAGTTTTTTGAATTATATTCTAAAAGTTTTTGTTAATTGAAAATTTTTATCTGGGTTATACAATTCAGGTTGTGCTATCATTTCATGAATGTGGAGGCAATGTTGGTGATGATGTTTGTATTCCGCTACCTCATTGGGTAGCTGAAATTGGTCGGAGTAATCCTGACATATTCTTTACTGATAGGGAGGGAAGACGCAATCCTGAATGTCTCTCATGGGGAGTCGATAAGGAGCGAGTGTTAAAAGGCCGTACAGGTCTTGAGGTAACTTTAATAAAAGATTATTATGAGGTCATGTTTTATTGTAAAGATATGAATTGAACATGAGGATACTTGAAACCAAACAACTAAGTCCGGCTTGATCCATTACCTCCCTAGCATGCTTATTTTATCATTGGTGTCTGTTGAGCCAGTGCCATGTGTCTGTGTTCTTATTGAAACAAAAGCCTCTATTGCCAATCATCAAACCCGTTACGAATTTTCCTCGTTACATGGATCGGCGAATTTCATAATGTTAACTTTTTTTTTCATTGGTGAATACATATAGGTTTATTTTGACTACATGAGAAGCTTTCGTGTTGAATTTAATGATTTCTTTGAAGATGGTGTCATCACGACAATTGAAGTCGGTTTGGGACCATGTGGAGAGCTTAGATTTCCATCCTGTCCTGTTAAGCATGGCTGGAGATATCCCGGCATTGGTGAATTCCAGGTAATATGCTGCACTACGTAATGTTATAAGATTTTCTTGCAATCAGAACTTCAAATTTGCAATTTTGTGGATTCTTATTCTTAATTAAATGTTAAACTTACTGTTTGGAACGATTTTTATTTTGAATTGGAAAGCTTTCTTGTAATCCACCTTCCATTATTACATTCATCAATGAAATTTGTTTCTGTTCCAAAGAAAGAAAAAAAAAAAAAAACAGAATGCTTTTTTACTCGGGGAATTGAGAATGATCCCCCTAATCATTTTTGATGTAACAAGTCGTGTCTTTCCCCTCGAACCTACTCTACGTTTTGTTGCTACTAACATCTCTGCAGCCTAAACCTTTTGTTAACAAGTCTGATTTTAAAAGTTTCTTCATTTCAGTGTTATGATCAGTATTTGTTGAAATATTTGAGGAAAGCAGCAGAAGCAAGGGGACACTCCTTCTGGGCCAGAGGGCCAGATAATGCTGGTTCCTATAGCTCTCGGCCACACGAAACAGGTTTCTTTTGTGATGGTGGTGATTATGATGGCTACTACGGTCGATTCTTCCTTAATTGGTACTCCCAAGTTTTAGTAGATCACGGTGATCTAGTACTTTATCTGGCAAAGTTAGCCTTTGAAGGAACCCACATTGTTGCCAAGGTAGGTGAGCTTTGTAGGCAATAAGTTTTCTTTGAAGTATTTTTGTTACATTCTATTGTAGACTTCTGTTTAAAAGTTGAAACGGGTAGAGATTTCGAGTTTTCTGTAGCTGGCTTAATACACCTACTGTATTTTAATTGCTGAGCAGCTCTCAGGTATTCACTGGTGGTACAAGACAGCAAGTCATGCGGCTGAATTGACTGCTGGGTTCTATAACCCTTGCAATCGGGATGGCTATGCTGCAATTATGGCAATGCTGAAGAAACATTCTGCTTCTCTGAACTTCACTTCTGCTGGATTGCACATGTTAGATCAGCAAGAAAACATCACGAATACGTCGTCTGATCCCGAGGCAGTAGTCTGGCAAGTAAGAACATAATATTTGACTCAAATTTTCTAATACCGCTCGTATACCTTATTTTCTACCTATATATTACCAGGAGAAATCATACTTCAAATCTTGTTTGACACTTCCTCACTCCCTATGTTTTCTCTGCTTTCGCAAAATCGCTCTCCAACAATCCAGGTGACCTATGCTGCACGGGACATTGGTGTAGAAGTTGTAAGTGAGAACGCTCTTCCTTTCCTCGACAGAGTAGGTTATAACAAGATATTGGATAATGCCAAGCCCCTTGACGATCCAGATGGGAGATATTTGTCATCCTTTATCTATAACAGGCTCACTCCACTTCTCTTGGAAAGACATAACCTCGAGGAGTTTGAACGATTTGTCAAGAAAATGCACGGTAAAGCTCTCGTCCACTTCTTCTCGTTGCGAAAACCTATTCTAACATGTTGATATAGACTTGATAAGAGAGAAAACATATAAATCGGAACTGTTGCTTTGCAAATGCAGGAGAATCTGTTCATGATCTCCAGGTATAGCCAGCAAGAAGATGCACAATTAATCTCTCCACAAATATTGGAAGTTGTGAACACATTGCAGATCAGGGTAATCGATGTTATTTGTTGCAATGATTAAACAGCAGTTGTAAATGGTGTTTTATGCATTACTAATGATAATCACCCTTTTACAATGGATGCAAGAGGCCATTTTCTTGGACATGTCAAGAATATTCTCAACATCTTATTCACTATTATAAAATAATAAATGATAACAATCCATTTTACCACAACATCATTTCTAGACTAAGGCTTTTGCTTACCAAATGAAGCAAAGCAAATCAAAGCCAAGAAAAAGGAAAAAAAAAAAAACTCTATCCGTGCTATTCAAGGAATAAATGAGGCATCTACTAAATCTCTGTTTCTTTTTACAGTAAAAAAAAAATGAAACTTTGCAGCTTCTACTTCCTCCTAAGAATTCATAATTCAGAAAGGCTTAAGATTTCTTGAACACCATTTTACCAGACTGATCCACGTCGAAAAACTGATTTATGAACTTATCCCATCGATCCCTTCGTTTTGTCGATGATGATACCAATGCATCTTCGATTGATTGGCTAGAATTCTCACCTTCTTCCAATTCATTGAACGTTCCGTAGGAGGGTGGTAAGTTTACATCAGGGATTTCCAAAGCAGCAGCTCGCTCGAGAGCTGCCTGGTATTCTTCGCCATGTCCTCGTTCTACCGAAGCCTGCCGTTGCATCCTCTGCTGCACTGGGATTTCCAAGGCTTTATCATTCTCCAACATGATCTGGGGAAAGGAAAAGACTAACTTTTTTCAACACATTTCAGCTGATGCAAATTCTATTAACCTACCAAAACTTAAATGAATCATCAGAAATACATGTGCGGGAAAAGGATGGACAAGCTGTCCAACATGTAGCTCGTTAATGTGATGTCAAATAGCCACATACAGACGCTCGGCCATGTCGATTACTAATACGTAAGTGAATTTCATGATCACAAACATATCATAAAAATGTGGTTGGGAACTTCCAGCGATTCCCCATCTAAACTAGAAAATATAATCTTGTTTTACTGCTGAAGCAAGAGGCAAAAGATGACTTACATCAAGAGCCTTCTGAGACTCTCTCTCGATCCATATGATAGCATGGTCTGAAGTAGCATTGCAAGAAAGGACTAAATGCTCAAACCTCTTATCTACAGGCACTGCTGTCTTCACAACCGGAGGAAATCTTCCTATCCTGAAAATGGACAATATCAGTGAGAGAAGGATGCACAAGGACCTACAAAAAAACAAACCTCAAAGCTAATTAGAAGAACGGACCCCAATCCAAAAGAACGAGACCAAACTGGTAGTTAACGAAAAAGTTCGATTAACGGATGCCCACAAGACCTCTCGGACTTTCTAAAGATTTTACTATTCCTCTAAAGCAAAATGCCCCACAAAGTAGCGGAAAAAAAATGAGTCTGCCACGGGACTCTTCCCCTTTGTCATGAGAAGGAGGGTTCAAGAGGACCTCCTCAATCATGGAGCAACACCCACTGTTACAGTACAAAGGATAGCAGACTTGAGGAAAGTTTGAACACACTAAGGTCTTCGGTAAGCTTGTATCGACCTTTTTCCCTTCTTTTTATTACGTCACATAACATTGTTACCACAACAGAAATACGAAAGGCGAGTCCTGCTAATTCTAACTACCCGGCCTCTTCAAAACTCGAACCATTACATTAACTCACCTTCAGATCCCTCCTAGCATTCATAAAAAAAACTGGAAATCGACCCAATCAGATTCTTTGGTTTTTTAGCTTTTCTTCTCTAAACAATTTTTTACAAAGAAGTTGAATAACATTCTGAATACGATTATTAAGAAAGCGTTAATGAGCACCCAATGCATTCAATAACCTTCATCAACAGTTGGAACTAAAAGAGCAAAGAATAAATGACTTAACTGAGAGTTCCCTATCTAGTAAAAAAATGCATCATCATGTCACCAAGTGAGGAACCATTTCTAATTGAACTAACTTTGAACTACCTTAACTTAAATAAAGCCTTTCTTACCTAAAGGGTTTTCGCTCAACAATGTGATAAAGACGACCAGGTGCATAAAGGCGTCTTGGATCTTTAAGCATCTTCTCCTCCATTGTGCATGTATCCTTCAAGCACATCACGCATAATAAACATGGTAGGCTGTTCAGACAAGGATAATCAATCATTACGATGTAAAAGATCTAGCATATAACAAAAGTGCTTAATTCACTAACAAGAAAGAAGTCTTCAGCAAATGCCTACGACAATTTTTACCATTCATGCTTGTTGAAACATAGATGTAAAATTTGTCCATGATTTTTTAAAAGAATTTAGAAAGAGGTGCTAACAAGATTGTAATCGTACCAGACAAGATATTTGAATACATCTTCCAAAGCTGTGGTAGTCCGAGGTAAGAAATCATCCTGGTACATCACAATCAAGCACATTGACTATAATCATTTAACACCAAGAGTAAAGCATAAATAGAGATTTATTGCTTCCAAGAGATTAAACGTGTGTTCGAAAAAATAGTCAACAAAACCACACAATCATCTTATGTCTGCATAGTGCGGAAGTAAGATGCAACATACAAAGCTCATCATCAAGCATATGAAAGTGATGCTTCTTTTGGGACGTCATTTCATAGCAAACGACACATCTTCAAGCATTGAGCTTTGCTTCTCTGAAAATATCATAGAAGGTAGCTACCCTCCCATATGTTGTTTTTAATATTAAAGATACGATATGAATTATGTTGCTTCATATCCCCTCTTCTAATTTCATACTATAAAAAAAAAATGTTCCTTATAGAAAAATAAGATTGTGTTTAAAAGTTCAGTAAGCATTTCCAATATTGATGCGTTTCAATTATTTTATATCAACCATACAGTACATTTTCACTGATGAAAAGCTTTGAATATGATGTGTTACACAGTACAGAGTTCTGTACAACGTATCCAAGTGGCCTTCACTGAATTCAACCACCATGAACCTATCTAGTTTAAATTCTATACCATCTCAAGATCTTAAACCTATGAGTTACAAACATTCAGAGAAAACAAGTTTGTTTGCAATCATATTTGATAACTGTACCTGGAGTACTACAGAGTTGATCACGTCTGCATATCTCACTGCCAAATTTAGCGACATGCACCGAGGAGGCGCAATAGCAAAGCATCTGATCCTCTTTCTCTGAATGTTCCCCAATCTATCCTGTTTCTGCAGTGCAATTATCGTCAACAATGCCACTACTCCAGCCCCTAGGGAATGCCCAACAAATGTCAAAGTGTAACCTGGATTCTTTTCAACCAGTTCCTTTAAAACCTCACACTCTGCATCAAAAATCCATATAGCTGCCTTCAAAAGGCCATTGTGTACATACCCACCACAAAACTTCGTCTGCCCAAGTTTGTTATCTAGCAAGACTGCATAATCACTTTCTTTTGCCAAATTAAGTCCTCTAACTCCCAAGACAACATCACCGTGATCGTGATCAACGTAAATCATATATGGGGAAACACGACCAAGAGTTCCTTCATAATCCTTTCTTAGTAGTACCCAATCAGGATTAATGCCATAGCCACCTGGAGGAGCCCAAAGTGGGTTCCGGAGATCATCTTCATAGACAGATAGAATTAATCGACAATAGCGAGGAATAGGTTCAAATTCCTCAGTCGTGGCCAGGCTCCAGTTTTCACTTTCATGGCCAGCATTATAGAGAAATTTCAACCACAACCAACGAGCACATGCTATACAGTAGACACCTTCAGCGACGGGAATACAACAGGCCAGTGACATAGAAAATGAGGCTAGGAACACATGAAGTTATAAGAATCAAATACATTTAAAAATGACAGTTCAAGAGAAGAACTTAAAAAGAAAGAGGAAAAACTGTATTTGAATGCCAAAAACAGTACAATTGTTAACAAAAAAAAAAGAAGGGTTCTTAACAGTAAGACTAGAAATGAAGAAATTCAACTGGAACCGGGTCTAAAACTTCCTGGGGTTCTTCCCAATTCTTCCCAGAACACTCGAATTTGCAAAAAAAAAACTTCAGATATACTAAAGAAACCTATTGAAGAGAGCACCGAGAGTTTCTCTCGAACTCCAGAGTGATAATCCTTACACAACCAGAAATTTTATGAATCAAACAAAGGCAAGCATCTGAAAGGGGATGATAAAGTGAAAGAACAAAACCATTAAACAATCAGCAGCCTAAAGCCTGCAAGAAAGAGAAGCACCACAACAACCCATCACAGAAAATCAACTGGGAAACCCTAAATCATCACTAAAATGCTCATTCATACATAAAAAAAATTTAAAAAAATTGAAGTTAAGATACAGACAAAAGATGGGGGGATGATGACATCCAAGGAAGATAAATTTTCGCAAGCTGGGAAAGGTTTCGGCCGAGTTGCATTTCGATTAACAACAATAATAGAGAAGGAAATAAACAACAGATAAACAGAGAGAAAGAGAGTGGAAAACGCAAGTATACCTGCCGCAGCCAACGCCAGTCAAGCCCATGTCACAAATGGAATCAAGCATCTACCATGATAAATGCCAAGTTTCCACGAGCTTCTCATAATTAACAATTATTTTTCCTACTGGAATTTAAAATTTAGACCGAGTATTATTGAAGCGATTGATACCGATGATGGGGACTTCTGGGACCGATTGATCGCTAGAACGAACTCGGTGGATGGCAATTTGTTTGAAGGGCCATGGCATTTGTTCGTCGTCGCTTCGATCCTAGGTTCCCTTTCAAAAAGTAGGTACCTCGATTGCGGCTTCTACAGAAAAGTACAACAGATCAATGATGAATTTCGCTGTATGATTTTGTTGGTGACTCCCAAATTCAATCAAAAAGCAACAAAAATAGGGAGAAACAAATCAATTTGTCTATGAATTTGGTTTTGTCTTGTTAATTTTAACCATAAATTTGTAAATGCAGACAAAATTGTTTGTACTATTTTTTGTTTTTTGTGCTTTTGTTCATTCACCAAATTGAGCATGATTTTTAATATAAATGTTTTTCAAAAACATTATTGTTTTTTTTAAGCATTTTTTTTAATAAAAAAAATTGTTTATAATTAAAATACTATTATATTTGATTACATTTTCTCGAAACCATTTTTATATCCAATTACAACTATCACTGTGAACTAATAAATTCACATTTATATTTAAAAATATATTCGTCGGCGGTGTCCGAGTTATGATTGGAGTTGTTCATCGATGATAGTTGTCGAGGGTGGTCGTCGGAATTGATCGCCAACATGAGTAGTTGCCAAAGTAAAGTCACTAAGGATTAATGACGATGGGCTACGATGGTCACCTGTAACATCTAAGTCCTGTGAAGAGTAATTTCTCAATTTTTTCTTTTAGGATTCGTATTTTCAAGCTTTTATTGAGAGCTTTGGAGGTCGAATTTCAAGATGAGGTAGAAGAGAAAAATGCTTTTAAAAAATCTAAAAATAAATAAATAAAGCAATAAAAAAAAAATTAGAAAAAAGTCGTCAATGTCACCGATGGGCAAAATGGTCATTTTAATCCCTTTTTCCTAGTTTAAGGTTTGTAGGAACTCTAATGAGATCAGGTTTGAAAATGAAAGAATGGGAGTTAGAGATTGAAGTTAGAATTTCACCAAAGATTTTTCACGAGAACAGTTCAATGGACTCAGACGAATCGAATTGGGCTTTTGAATGACCCAAACCTTTCAAGAAACGATAAAATTTGAGAAGTAAGAGTTTCAAGTTATTGTTCTCAGGTTTTCCTCAAATCCTCGAGTTTTATTTAGATTTAGGTTTTGAATTTTTAGCATGTTGTTCTTAGAGAAATTTCACGTAAATTTCATGAAGGAAGCCAGAGTTGAAGCGGATTGCAAGTCAACGTTCCGATGTACATCGAGAATGGAAAGAAGACGATGCAATCGATCGCAGACACGTGTTAGTTTGGGAGAGGAACGTGCATTGTTCATTGGATAGTATTGAAATGGCGTTACAATTTATGTTTCCCAAGTGTTATTAAAATTAGTATTTTTTTTTTTTTAGTATAATATGTCTCTTAAAATCTTTAAATTTCAAGCTTATAATTATTGAGATATATGTATGCATACATCATATTGATAGGCGCTAATAAAAAAAAAAAAAAAAAAAAAAGCACAAAAGTATGCATGCGTCATGCACAAAAATAGACGACACCTTGATACCTACAAAAATTAAAATGGTTGATGAAAGAGAAGTTACGAAGTTACAATCTGAAAGGGATACCGACTATGGACTGAAGGTCAAGAGTCTCAAGAAACAGTGGACGGTAATTATCGAAATGTTCAGACCAACATGTATTGGATTCGGTCAAAATGAAGAGTTCAAGTGTATCGAGGCAGATAAGGAGATGTTCAATGCATGGGCTAGTGTAAGATTGCAAAACCACGCTTAAAAAAGATATGCAGACAACCCAAATTCAAAATATTGCATCTCGATAAAAAGAAAATTTTGAAATGGATGTCGCAAGACAAAAGGAAGGAGTGAACAAACTCGAGCAACGTGTAGATTTGGACAAAGGCGACAGAGTACTTTTCTACACATGCAACTTAAATTGCATAGAATTGCAAAAAAAAAAAAAAAAAAAAAACTTGACCCTCGGTTAAGAAAAGGTAAGAACACTTATCTCTAATGATAAGGAATCACTCTGAGGGAAAGTAAAATTCAGATTATATTCTTGATCAAATATCTCAAAACAAGAACATTTGATTGAGATGCGAATCACTAAAAAAACATAAAGTTGATCATGTCAAGCTTGAATAATTCTAAACCTACCCTCTAAATTACTTAGTAGAAACACAACATACATGGTTTTATGTAGCCTCACAATGAATACCCTTGACCTTACTTACATGAGCCACTCCAAGAGTGAGTCATTACAAATACTTTATCGCCACAATTAGCAGCTATGTAAATATGCCTAAAATACATTAAACAAATATCATAATTCTAAATTATCATCCATCCAAAATTTGTCAAAGAAAAAAGGATCTATTCTTTGACCAACGGGTCTTCGGGAGCCGAGCCATACCATCCCACGGGCATCGCAATCAGTCTTCTGTTCCGGAATAAATTGAGCTTGATTATTCTTTAACAGAGCATAAATTGCAAATCTTGTGATAATTTGAGTAATATTTTCTTCACATATTCCTTGAAGTTTATCTTACATAATTGATGCATTGGTTCATAGAATATCTTTCGAACAATTTCTTGTGGGTATGAATTTCACCACGGCTATTAAATATATTTTGAATTAAAGAATAATATGAATTAAGTATAATTATTTGGTTGAATTTTATTAAGTGTTTATTAATTATAGATTTTTGTCTGGAATGGCTCCCAAAGAATTTAAACTCTGCACTATATTATAATAAGGATACCAACGGTCACAGTCAACTGTTCTTATTTTTGTCAAAAAGTTTATTAAAAGAAAAAAAAAGGGGGAAATATTAGAGAAATCTGTTAAAATAAATAAGAGCGGAGTTGTATGAAAAGGGAGTTGAAGGGAGGGGCGATTCTCGCTTCTCCGAATGGCGACGCGAATCATGGCTCTCAGTTCCTTCTCCTCCCTCTGGTGAGTTTCTTTCCCCTCCGTAACTTTCCCATGAATCTCACTTGCAAAAACGCGTAATCAGTAAGAAGAATCATGTTTTATGATTCGTCGATATGGATACAATTTTGCTTTGAACTTGCTCTGTTTCTTGATTCCTTTAGTATCCTTTGTTTCTCGTTTCTTGATTTAAGTATTTTGATTCGGTGCGATCTGTTTTTGTTCTTCATTGTATTTAATTTTCATCTCGCTGCTTGTTCGGTGGAGAATGATGTTGGAATTTTTTTCGAGAATTGTTTCTGTGAAAACAGTGAAACGAATTCCAGGTCGTTACATTTTCTGTTTACTTGAAATTCCCCGGTTTTTACTACTCTGTTGAGTTTGAATTTCTCTAAATGTCCTGGAGACATTACAAATGGAGCAGAATTTGGCTTGATTTTACTTGTAGTCTCTGCTAGGGAATTTTCATGTAAACTCAAGTTGTGTTGCTGATTGTTCTTACTTGATGTTGAAGGAATGCAACTCCAAAATTTACTCCACCTATATCCCTTAATTTTCCTCAGTATTCATCAATTCACCATCACCATTACCATCACAATGACGAACTCGGGCTCTATGATTGCTCAAGATCTAGGGTTTTGAGTTCACTGAAATGGACGGTTAAATCAGAGAGATGTAGGAGAGGGCATTTGGCTAAATGTGTTGGTGCGATTCAAGACACTGATTGTGATGCTGATGATGAGGTTTACATGAGGAGGTCTTTGGAGATTGCAAGGAAGGCAGTTGGCCACACAAGCCCAAATCCCATGGTGGGATGTGTAATTGTTAAGAATGGGAAGATTGTTGGCGAAGGCTTTCATCCTAAAGCAGGCCAACCTCATGCTGAGGTAAATCTCTAATTCCATTCCATTTTCTCGCCACAACTTTACTCTTTTCAGAGTTTATGCGTTTTGGCTTTATAGAGGTGAAAACTTATCGTTATAACCTATAGAATCTTTTTTTTGTGCTTTTATTCTTGGTTTCATGCTTTTTCTAGAATCTATGACAACTTTTTTTAAAAGATAATTTTAGAGAGATTAAAAAAGAGAGAAAAAAAGGAAAATTGAGAAAGATGAAAAGAAGCGTTGTTGAGAAAGAGGTAGATAAGCAAGAGATAGGAGGATAAAAATTAAGAACTTCTCAAAAGGCCCTTTAGGTGGTTGGATATGATTTTGTTACTAACTTCTAAGAAGTTCATATTCTATCCCAAATTTTCAACTTGTTCGAAAAGAACCCCTTTGTGTTAGCACATTTGTTTAATGTTTAATGGAAATTAGAATATTGATGGTAAATTGAAACTTCTCAAATGTTTGGAGCAAAATTGAAACCAACTATAAACGTTAGAAACATTTTGTAATTATGTTTGTTTTGTATGAAACTATGAAACTAAGATCGTGTTGGCATGTAGTTATAGTCATAATAAAAATTGTCAATAGAAAGTATTCTTTACAAGATAAAAATTGAGGTTAAATATCATGGACAAAATTGAACTTGGCTACACAGATTGGGAGATGATTTAGAAAACAAATTGAGTCAAAAAAAGTTAGGAGACAAAAAGACAAATTTTAGAATTTAAAAAAGAGAAATAAGAGTGAGACTTTGAAAAAGAAGACTTATTCTTAGAGTTTCTTTATTCTAAAAATATGCTTATATTTTAAAAAGATTACTGCAACAGGTTATCAAACAAGATCTTACCCATCTGTTTTGTGATTTAAAAGTGCCACTGATTTTTTGAAGCAAGAAATGAAATGATTAGGTATTTGCTCTGCGAGAAGCTGGGGATTTGGCAGAAAATGCGACAGCATATGTTAGTTTAGAGCCATGCAATCACCATGGAAGAACTCCGCCCTGCACGGAGGCTCTAATAAAAGCCAAAGTGAAAAGGGTGGTGATTGGTATGGTGGATCCAAATCCTATTGTTGCTTCCAAAGGCGTCCAACGACTCAGAGATGCAGGAATTGATGTGACTGTGAGGATGGAAGAAGATTCTTGCAAGAAGCTTAATGAAGCTTATATTCATCAAATCTTGACTGGGAAGCCTCTTCTTACTTTGAGGTAAATTCCATTTTTGGAAAAATTGCACTTGTCAAAGTTTCTCATCTATGAAGCACTAATACTTGGGTTAATATCTTTGTATCTAATACTCTAGTGTTTGTTATAAACGTTTTTGATACTATATAGCACAGTAGACTTGCCTCAAACATCAATTACATAAACTGTGCACAAGTCATTCACTTATGCCAAACACATTTGATAGTCTAATACATAGAGCTTCTTTATATTACATAAATGGATAGATTTACTGAGATTTAAGTTCCTTTATTTTATAAAAATGGTACGTATTTGTAAAAAAATGCATGCTTTATAATAAGCATGTAAAGTAACGTGTCACAATGTTGGGTCATATCGTATCTATGTCTCATCTCATGTGTTTTTTTTCTAAACTGCTGACTTATGGCGACGTCTGATTGACCACAGGTACTCCCTCTCTGTAAATGGCTGCTTTGTAGATCAGGTTGGGGAAGGAGCTGCAGACGCTGGTGGCTACTATTCACAACTACTGCAAGAATATAATGCTGTTCTAATTTCTCCTACCTCATCATCTGGGGAATTTGAAATTCCTGCATCTAAAGAACTTGGAGCCAAGCAGCCCCTTTGGATCATTCTACCGAATCTCGATGGTTCGGTCAACATTCCTCGCATCACAGATGCAACTACGGAAGTAGTAATCTTAACCGACAAAGAAGCGACTGTGGCCGAGAAGGGGATTGAAACGGTAGTTGTGGATCAATTAAGTTTGGGGAACATTCTAGATTACTGCAAGAACCAAGGACTAAACAGTGTGTTGTGGGACGTGAGAGGAGAGTTGGGAGTTCATGAAGAACTTCTAAAGGAGGGTATTGAGCAGAAATTGTTGCAGAAGTATGTTGTGGAAATGTTGCCACAATGGAAGGATTGCCAAAGTGGGAGGTGGGAAGCTTGGTTCAAGAGTACGGCCGAAAGTCTGAAGTTGAAGAGTTTGCAGCCCAGGATTTGTGGGGAGAGTGTTATTTTGGAAGGGAATTTCTAACAGATATTGGCCATTGAAGTTCAATAAAGGTGAGGGTATTGAACTTTTTATGTTCTCCACAACACAACACAGCACAGCACAGCACTCCTTTGGTGTTTAATCAAGACAATGAAGGTGGTGCCTTTCCCATTCTTCTTAATTAATCTTTATCATTGATTATAGAGCAAATTTTGGGGAGATTATTCCCTGATGTAGTTGCAAAAGTCCACTTCTCTGGTGACCAATTTTAAATTTTATTGAAGATATACGGATTAAATTTGAATATTTTGAAGTATGAGGATCGAATTCAACATAAAAAACAATTAGGATATATAATGTGTTGAATAAAGTAAATTTTACAAGCATTTTAGAAAGTGGGAAATTATTGGATTTCTAATTTGTTTGTAGTGTAAAAATATTCATGGACCATATCTAATCCAATACCAGATTTATGTACTGAACTTTCAATCTGACAAGGGAGAATGTAGAGAGGGCGACAGAGCAGAGACTTAGAGGACTTCCCCCATCCCATTGTCATTTCCTTTTCTATATTAAAATTATCCAATTTCGTGCAGATCTAGACGTGGGTTCTTTTGTACACAATTCAGGAGTTGTGTTCCCAACACAAATTATTTCTTATTTAATTTGTTTACAATTTTTTCTCCGCTCTCCCTCTCTCTAAGATCTCATATTGATTGGTGGAGGTAATGAAACATTTCTTATAAACTTATGGAAACCTCTCTCTAATAGACGCCATTTTAAAATCGTGAGACTAATGATAATACGTAATTGACCAGACTAGACAATATGTGTTACAGATGATATTAGAGCCAAACACTGAAAGGATTGTGAGATCCCACATCTGTTGAAAAAGAGAACAAAACATTCCTTAAAGGGCGTGGAACCCTCTCCCCGCGGACTAGAACAGACAATATTTACTACCGTGGACTTGGTAAAAACCTCTATTACTACAATATTTGCTAGTGGTAGGTACTATTAACACTATTCTTCATCACCACCAGGGATTCCCTCTCCCTCGAGAAAAATGGACATCTATGGGGAAAGAGAGTCAAATTTGAGAGATACAAAAATGGTTGCCAAAGAGAAATGAAAAGTTTTGTTTTTATTTATTACCGTTTCTTTTTTAATTACAAAATTTATTTCTAAATCTTTAAAATGAGTATAAATAAATTCATATTTAGTGTTTAAGAGTTCTTAGCCTCTTAACATTTGATTGCATTTAAATTTTAAAATTTTAAAATGCCACATTTTAACTTTAATACTAACATTTACATCAATATTATTATTATTTTTATTTTTCACTGGACATACGTTATTATATAAAAAGTATTAAGGATATTTAGTCGTGTATTATAGTTTACCATATCTATTATATTTGATCTTTTATGGTAAATATCTAGATAATTGTCTCTCATCTATTAAAAATAAGATATTTATCTTTAATAAAACAACATATTATATGTTTCTATTGCTCTGCCCATTTCGCTAGTAATTTATTGGAGGGTTATAAATAGAGAATTTCAACGTGCCACCGTGGTTTTAGCAAATATTTTCATGGCAAGAGAGTTCTTTTGATTTAGCAACTCCGATCCTTTATTTTCAATGGCTTCTGAATCCTCTACTAATCTTCTTCTCCACCACCACAATTGGCTTTGATGTCGTAAGGGCAGTCTCTATGGCTACCGCAAGCGAAGCCGATTGAGTACTCTTTGGCTCCACCCTCTTGACCTCCAAATCACCCTTCGCCATATTCTATACATACAACCTCATCTTTTCCAGCACAATCGGTTTTCTCAACATGGCCTCTTTCATTTCTTCCTAATCTTCCCTTCATCCGTCACAGAAACCCTTACCTCAGGATCCTTATCACCACTCTCATTAAAAACATGCAGAATCTTGAGAAGTCTCTTCGCCAACCAAGTCAGCCAAAATCGGCTCTTTCGCCCACTGTGGCGACTCTTCCGGTTTCAATACTCTTTTCGTCCCCTGCTCTTGGGGTGGCTCCCTCTCTGTCCATTGGAACTTCACCACCTACTATGGCATCCACTACTTCTCCACCGGCTCTGCCTACTGCTCCTTTGAAGTCATCAGCATAAACTTCAGTTGCAAAATATGCTCGAGGTACTCTTACTGGTGCTCATTTTCTCAATAGCAAACCAATCCAAAAGGCATAGACCCCACTTTGTCTCTTCCCCTCTCTTTCTTTCTTCGTCTAAACTACACTTGAGAGTCCGCATTCTCAGCTCGTAGCCACCATCAAACACCCTCTCTCTATCTTTAACCCTTTTCTCATAATAAAGCTATTGCCCTAATGCCCTAATTCTGAAGCCTCTACCTTGAGTCTCTATAGTCCATACCACATGTAATTTTTATGGAGATTTTCCATTATCTCGGTTTTTTTTTTCCTATTCGCATCTTGACCGAGGCCCTTCAAATGACCCTCTCTCTATTCTCCTTCTTCCTCTCGATCTCCCTATGGATGGAATATGTAGACGTTAAAATATAAAGATATTATCTAACAGCTTTTATAATAAACATCTCGAATGGAGTTTGTCTCAATTATTTTGGACCTTTTCTTATGTGAGAGAAGGGTAATCAATTGATGGTTTCAATTTAGAGTAAGAGCTGCAATGGAATATTGTCGAAGTTCGTTGGAAATTTTCAAGTTTTGTTTGGAATGATTTTCTTCGATTAGTAATATATTATTAAAAAGTTAAAGCATTATCATCATCCGTCATAATAAATAAATAAAAAAATACAGCAGGAAAGCATGTGAGTGAAGATAAAACATGTTATAAAAAGATATGTGTTGGTATGTAGAGATTATTTTCACTCTTAGAAGCAATTCAAGACAAGTAGACAACATTGTCATGTATAAAAATGGCAGGAGAACGTAGGAGCCAACATGTGTGAAATATGTATTCGAAATCCCAGTTTGAATTTTGTTTTAAAAAAAAAAAAAAAAAAAAAAAAAAAAAAAAAAAAAAAAAAAAAAAAACCTAATTTGAAGTATGAGCAATGTGTTGGTCAAATGTTTGAAACCTTATCTATAATTAGTTAATGTGTCCACTCATGTGGTTGAAATATAGGCCCAATATTCCGCCCTATAGCTTTCATCATTTAAAAACAATATTAAATTTAATTTTTTTAAAAAATACAATAATTATGAAAATATCATCATATTAGCTAATATATATATATATATATATATATGAATAGATAGCTTCAAATTCAAATTAATTAAACTAATTTTAATGTTTTCTTAAAAATTGATGATGTAAAGAAAAATGTCAATAAATATGTATATATATTTTTTTAAATAGACAAAATAAATAAATAAAATAGGGTCAAAATGATCAACATTTGTAGGCGTAATTTAAAGACTTCGATGTTTAAAAGGACAAATGTTGCAATAAATGAGGAATTTGAATTATTGATTTTTGCTTTGTAATTTAATGCGGCAGTTGAAGGGAAAATATATATATATATATATAATTTTAGTATTGTTTTCAATTTTTCATTATCATTTAACAAACATCAAGTACATTATATAAATAACCACTTACCAACTAAAGGAACAAGATTAAGTATTATTGTAAAATTTCTATTCAATAATTTGCATTACAAAAAAAACGGGTTTTTTTAATTATTTATTACAATGGGATAAAGGGAATCGATTACGAGATCAATATTTGGAGAGATAAGTCCCAAGAGTATGATTGCATGTGTTTTCATTTGCATGGCTCCTATAGTAGGGTCACTTACTGAGTATTCTTTGAAATATTCAAGCGGTGTGCCACATCATTTTTCTTGTAAAGGTAAGGCGCACATGTACGGAGGATAGTGGCATTGCGAGTAGAGACTGTGGCACGTGCGTAGAGTAGACTCATATTTAAATTCCTAGTTTTAGATTAGAATATGTTGTTTTGCATTTGATCGTTTTAAGTTATTTTGTATTTGTTTTTATTTTCTCTAAATTTCAATATTTCGTATTTGAACACGTAAGACCTTGACTGTGTTTTCTAGAGAAGATTATGTTTTAAATGTTTTCAACATTTATATTGTAGATGATGTTTTCTTTTAAGAGTTATATTTCCGCATTAGAGATGAGCATGAAACGTAAGTAACGACTCTGAACATATAGAAATTTAGGGCCGTTACATGGTATCATACTATGTGACTTATTTATTTATTTATTATTATTTTTTTTTTAACTTTTGGTGATGCATGCACTTCTAGTATGTTGATCCATGTATCTTATGGTATCACGTTCACGTTATGCCCTATGAGACACTTGATCAGTCATGTACGATAAAAATAAGTGATATTCCACGTACACATATATATCTCATAGGAAGGTTATGTCATGAAAAATATGGGAGTATAATGTGCATCATAACCATGTACCGTGATTAAAAAATGTAGGACCATGTTAGGAACAACGACATAAAATTTGCAGAGTCAAAGAAACCCACTCACTAATTATCTCAAGAAATCGTTTATGTTGTGGTAGATCAGACAAAGTTGCAACCATAAATTATACTAAGAATTCCAAGAGATGAGACAACTTATTCAACCTCGCTATGATACCTTGTACTACCGCTTACTTAAATCTTCAAATATAAATTTAGATTCTATACTTTCAAGGTAAAGATCTCATGATTTTCTCCACAACTCGTACTTCTCATCTATTGTGTCTCTCCATTTTTTTAACAATTACGTGTTTATACGATAGAACTAATCACAAATTGATTCTAAACTGTTATGTTTGTAGAGCCTCAAATATGCTCAAACGATTTTCTTCACTCTATATCCACGCCCTTAAATGCTTTCTTCAATACCTCTCAAGCTTCTTGAGAAGACTTTACAAAGACGATCCACTCAAACGTGGCGTCGTCTATCCTCTATTAATAAGTAAGTTTGCGTGTGGTTCGGTTCTAGTGTATATATATATATATATTAAAATAATAAAATTTAGAGGTGGAGAATGAGTTAGGTTAGAGAGGGCATCTTCCGTCCCTACCTCGAAAGAGAAGATGTCGGGTCCCTACCCTCATTTAAATTCATACTTTCTTGTCTCAATCGAGTGTGCCCACAAATAAATTCACACTCTATTCTAAATTAATTATGGATCTTTCAATTTTACAACTACCAAACTCTTTTTAATTTTTTTTATATATATAAAAAAAAAAAAACAATAATAAAGACAATTATTTTTTATTCACAAAAAAATGTAAAATTTACATCATAGTAATTTTTTTTTTTTAATTTTAAAAAATGTTAATCTAACAAAAATTAAAAGTTTGATTGTTATTTTTATTAAAAAAAAAAAAAAAAAAAAAAAAA